>NC_051847.1:116295558-116339407 GCF_002237135.1 Teleopsis dalmanni
TAATTGCTCATGTTTTTAATTATGCAAAAGATCTCAGAATTTTAATTGTTTATTTTTATAAGCAGTAAAAGTTTTATACTAAATTTACGGCACACAAAAGTGAATTTTAACTTAATTTTAGTTAATTTTTTTAACCCTCAACTAAATCTAATTTGCTGCTCTGCTGTCATTTACGCACGAGTATGAATGTTTCGAGCAAAATAATTTCGCTCCATTTTTAATTTTAATACATTTTTACTTTTTTTATTGTTAAACTTCCTGTCATTAATGCTATTAACTTAAATTTATTGAGCTTTTCGACGTTTTAAACAATTTTTTCATATAATTTTTTCGATAGTTCCGACGATAAAACAACAAAACACGTATCTGTAATTTGTTAATGAACGTTACGGCTCAGTAATCTGCAGTAATCTCATTTTTATTGTTTAACTTATTGTCGGATTGTCGGATTGTTGGATTGTTGAGATGTGGAGCGGGCTTTGGATTGGTATCGAAAACGGAAAATGACCGACTATGAAGAATTGAGTACAAAATAATTATGTAGAATGAAAAAAATCATACACTAATTTGAAATTTAGTTGTTTACGTATAATATTTTTTAAAGTTTAAGCTTAGCATATTGTGATTATTGTGATTAAAATCATTTTTAATTATAGCAAAAAGTCGATAGTACTTTACAGCATAACCCCTTCGAAAATATAACCGTGGAAAATAATACCGATAATATGTTACTAAGTTTTTTTGCAACCTTTTTCTATGGATTGAAATATTTTAGCAATTTAATGAAATCGCTATACGTACAAATTATATATTCTAGCCAGAGCACCATAAAGTAATTAATGAAAAATTATATATCAAAATAAAAGACATCATAATTATATTATATTATATTTATTATATTATATTATATTATATTATATTATATTATATTATATTATTATATATTATATTATTATATATTATATTATTATATTATATTATATTATATTATATTATATTATATTATATATCAAAATAAAAGACATCAATTAAACGTAAAATATTACTGCGAGAAACTATAATTTAACAGATAGTAAGCCTATAACTATCGAATTTGTGATATTTTTCTAATACTTTAGTGCATCTATTTTATTTATGATAGATTCTTCCTGAGAAACTGATTACGTACTCAAATATATTCGTAAAGAAATTCAAAAACTATCGGCTTTTCTATCTACTTCTCCAGATATCGATAATTTTTTGATAGTTTTGGCTATAAATTTGCGTACATTCTTACTTTTTTACCACTAAAGTCTTATTTTTCTTTACAGAGAAAATATGAAAGTAAAAAGTGTGTTTATCTAAACTATGAAATCTTTCCAAACTTTATCCGGTGTAAGCATCAAGTTACCCTACATCTACACTGAGTAGACTTTAGCAAAATTCTTAAAAAGCTTGCCAAACTCAGGCCAGTGCAGATGAGTTAAAAATGTTGAATTACTATGTATATAGTAGAGAATCTTTTTTTTTTTGAAGTTTTAAGCACATGTGTATATAATACACGTTCATCGATTGTAAGTTACTGTTAAGTGATCAAGTTTCTCTTCAGTGCTTTTCATGAATATCATATAACCAAACTTCATTTTCTTCTTCGAATTTAATATTATATAAAACTCATCCACTAATCAACGTATTTACGAACCTAAATGAATTCTTTAGATCTTCTCTCAAGATCAATTTATTACTTCAAGAAAAGTATTATGGTAACTCGGTACAATTATCAACGGACTGGATACCGAATTTATTGAAGAAACTGTAGAAATACTAAGATTATCTTGCAAGACGAGAAAGGATTTTGATAAAAAAATTAGGATTGCTATATATACTTTGCCTGCAATCATGATTATGTTGAGGTACCCAAAAGCTATAGTTTAATGCACATATAAAACAAAACGTTTTACAGGGGCAAAAGGACCAAAATGACTGATTTGATTATAAAGATTTTTTTGTATTAACATATATAGTTTTATACAACCATAAAGTTGTTCAGATACTGTTGTTTGCACGTTGTTGGGGAAGAAACTAAGTGAATCTTATACAATTTATATTAAAATGTCAATCTTTAAAAATCCAAAAGTTGTTGTCAATTAATTTATTGCATAACATTTTTTTATATACATAAAGTATGTTTAAATGTGAAATATTCAGCCACTTAAGTGAATTATTACAGCACTTTTTTCGATATAGATGGTTGCAATTTTATTGATTTTTATGCGCATTATGCATCACAATGGCAATTGAGTTGCGTAAAAACGGTTGATCTATTTTTAATAGCTTGTTTATTTTTGTTTATATCGTTTTAACTGTCTTTTTTGTTATTTTTTTTTATTTAAACACTTTTTTATGATTTGCTATTGTATATAATTTACCTATTATCAACACAGTTATTATTAATTTCCTCCAACGACAATAAGTGCCAATCTCTCTCAGATGTTCTAACTGCAATTTGTCTAGTTGTCCGTCAAATTGTCACTTTACCTTGTCAGCTATCTTCAACATCTTTAAAATAATCGGTTTTTTAATTTCTATGCATTTTAGAAGTATAATTTTTTTCCGGAATATATGTAGATGTATATGCACGATTGACTTCAATGCAGCGAGAAGATGCCAGAATGTTGAATTTACTTACATAAGACTTTGAAATTCGATACAAAAAGTTTTATTGTTGAAACAGCTTAATAAGTGCGCACAAAGGTAAACACACAAACCAATAAAAACCAATAAACAAACAAATAAACAAACAAATAAACAAACATGTAGCTAAATAGATAGATAGATACACAGTCAGACAGAAAGATAGCAAATAAATACGGGCGGTCACATAACTCGATATCGAAATGCACTTAAGTATTGCAACATTGCCAGCGTAGTTACTGGTATGCCTGCCTGCCTGCTTAGATGCATAGATACTCTCATATTGAAAAAAAATAGTAATAATAAAATGTATTTTGCACAGATTGAATATTGCCATAGAGTAACAATAGAAGCTAAAACGCAAATAGCAAAAAAAAAAACATATTATAAATAAATAAATAATGAGCTTCAGTTAAAATAATAACGATGTTTGTTAAGGCATTTTCCGCCACAACTTGCGGTTCAGTAAAAGTAATTTTATTTGTTCAGCTCGCATCTCTGAAAACATACGGCAACGTAACGTGCTGAAGTGAGCAACTTAAACCGCAAATAGATTTGCACTGCGAATGAGTGATTATTATTTCTGCAGTAATGATGACGTTAATGAAACCAGTGATGCAATTGCCAACTAAAATCTGTATTAGTTACACTTTTGAAACCCTAGAAAAGGTTTCAAATTTTCAAAATTGGCGACAAGTCGAAACCAAATTGTAAAAATACTCGTAACTCAAAAAATGTTTTTTATTTTTCATTGGAATCATTTTATTATTAATGCTGTTATTGTTTTCAAGGAAAAATTTTCGAAAAATCTTAAACGAAAATTGCAAAAATGCAATATTAAGTTTCATGTATTTTTAGACTTTAACCACAAATCTAAACCACAAAAACAACATTTTTCGTTTTGGAGTTGCAATACAAAAACATTCAGGAGAACGAGAGGCAAGGGACTGAATCGGAAGATTTTGAAGAGCAAAGATTAAAATATATCGAATTTAGAATTAAAAAATAAAAACTATTGCTGTACGTAATACTAATGAGCAGTGACAATCAAATATTATATATTGTACATAAGGATCGAGGAACGAGACGGATACGCAAGTATAATAGATTCACTTTATAGGTAGAATATCAAATCATTGGTAGCAGATCATCTTATAACAAAAGTTTTAGAAAAATGTAATTGACCCATAAGTTTTCAACGTGGAATTTAAAGCAAATCTTCCCATCTAAGAGCAAACGTCTTAGGAAAACATAACTGATCTATATAAGTGTTCTACATGGAATCTTTTATAGCTTCGCCCTTAACTGTAACCTAACCTATAAATAATAGAAGTATTTTTTGGAATACATATATAGTATATATAGTGTGGCATTGAAAACTTGTTTTTTAAACTAAACTTTTTATTAAAAATAATTTTAATTTCTAATAAGATTAAACCGATTAGATCGTAAATATATAGGGTTATACATTTTGTCGCCTTGATTAAACAATAATTTTATAGTAGATATATATTAAATTAAACTGTCATCCAAGATATCCTATGTCTTGTCAAAGGGAACTTAAAAGAAAATATTTTTGTGGTGTATTATCTGTAGATTACTTTGTCAAGAGGGGGGATATATTTCCTAACTCACTTTCTCGCCCCCTGTATACTCCAGAACTATTTCATAAATTTACTATAAAATGAATCATTTTGTAGTAAATACATTTCGCATTAAATTTGTCGCATAGATAACTATTGAAACAGTATTGTCACATGGTTATCAATTTGTTTGGTATATAGATATGAAAGATATATCATTTCAAGCGGATTTTTTTTTTAACTGGTTTCATTAATTCGCCCAAAAGTCGGTACTGCGGCTAGAAGAGTTCTATTGTACCAAATTCACTTTTAATCACACAAAACCCTTCAAAGTTTAACGAACAAAGTTTGGAATTAAATTTGGAGAAGAACTCTTGAACTGTATAGGTGATAGTAATTCAACACAAATTTCTACTATGCGTTGTTAAAACTTGACAATCCCAAAGAATATGCATAGTTGTTTCCTCATCTTCGAGGCATATTCTGCATTTCAGATTAATAGATAATTGAAACATATGTAGATCATATTTCAGGCCGTAATGTCCCGTAATGAAACCCGTTACCCTTAAATTATCTTTTGAGAATTGTTTTTGTAGAAGTATGATTTGATTAGTGGTCTGTTTTATACGGATACTGAAATTTTAAGTGGATAGTGATTTTTGACATTTTTAAATCAATCATACGTCAATTTATGTCTAAGTCAATGCAAGTTTTCTGCCGACAAATCATCGTGTAATACTTCAAAATGATCTAATACTGTAAGTTGGCTCGGTGATAATATTTGAATTTATGTAAATTGTACATAAGGCAAGGTTTCAGCAAGATATTGAAATAAAATCCTGATAGAATCCTCAATCAATAATGTGTTTTATTTACGTTTACGTTTTAAGCATGAAAAGCATTTTTAGGTACGAATACATTTGGTTAAGGTATCTATCGTTAGATAGATATTGTTAAGATATCTAAGGTTGAAGATATCATTTCTTATGTCACTTTTTAATACATATTGTATAATTACCATTTTAATAAACCATATGAATTTGTAATTACGACTATGACACGTTGCTTACCTGAAAAATAAAAAATTCAGTATTAATAAATCATTATTATGCAATTAAATAATTATTACAATTAGAAATTAAATAAAATATATTAAAAAATTAATAAAATGCAAAAAGGAAATAACTTATAATAAATTTGTTTTATCTTACTTTATATACAAATCACCTGATTAGTTTACTAGACTACGATCTGTGGAAAGTGCCAGTTTCATTTATAAAGTAAGTCATTGTAATCGATCTGATGCATTACTATGAAATCTAATCCGAACTATTAAGTGTTAGATTTAACTCGAAATAGTATTGTTATTCCCTTCTCTTAGCAAATTTTTTATTCAATATAGTGTGTCTCTGATACTTGAACTAATACTGCTCCACAAAATAGTAGTGTGCTTTGAAATTTGAATAATAAATTTTTTGCCCTGTTTCGAAAACAGCTGAACGAAAAGGTGTAAAATTAAAATGCAAAATAACTAATCGTTAAGCTACTACTTTACAAAAGCATTTTTCAACTAATAATTAATTCCTTCCTGTACTATAAAACGACGACACGTGAGCCAAGAGCTGAGAAGATTGCATTATTTCAAATATTCCCAATGATTTACTTATTTATCATTTTTGCATCACATTTTCGTTTTGTTTACTCTGAAATGAGTTTTTTATCTGCTTAACAATTCAACAGTTGATCATTGATATCTCATTATATAAACACAAATACACAAAAGATACGAGTATTGTATAAATAAATATAAGTTGAGCTTAGTGTAGGCGTAGCAGTCTTGTACGATATTGAATAATTGCGCCTCTGTGCCACGCTTCTTTAAGTTTCGAATTTTTGTTTTTTTTTCACATATCTTGAAAGATACTTTATACGGCTCTTGAGATACATATGTGGGTTTGTTGCAACAATATTAGCAGTTTTAAAAAACAGATATCACAAATGAAGAAACAAGTTGTCATTCACATTTAAAAATGTGTTTTTTTTATTTCGCGTTTCGTTTAGAACTTTGTGGGCAGTCTCGGAAATTAAATCATCTTCGCATAGTTTCTTGGGTATTGCATTTAGTAGCTGCGCACATCTAAAGCTAATTTATAAATGAATTTCGTAGTTATTTATGGGCATATTGCGTTTGTGGAAGGTTAAGAGTCGTTTAGTGTTGCCGAGATGAACTCTATTAGTAATCTGATCGCTATGGTTTATACTGAATATTTGCTTCAGACCGATTTGTGGGAGTAGAGTTGAAGGTGAAGAAGACAACCAAACCTAAAATGCTGCGATATATTGGAATGCTTTTATGTGATGAAATTGTCAATTCTTTGAAGAAATTATTTAAATATTTGAATTTTTTGTAATTGCAGTTAAATAATTTTAATAAATTAAAGTGAATTCTAAAACATGTTACAAATTGATTTCATTATAATAAATGAAAGAATATATTATACAGACTATATACAGAATACATGCATGGTATTCTTTTTGTAGGTTAATTTCACAATAAATAAAAGCCACTAAAGCAATTGATAATTAATCCCTGAACTATTATCATCTGTTTACAATTAAGCTGTTTTTTGCATAACATTAGACAAAAACTTACATCAGAGCAGTGTCTACTTAAAAGTTATTTATATATTTAAGTAAAAAAAATGTTCATTAAAAAATTTTATCAAATCTCAAAATGGTTACAGGCTCCTCGGGGAGGTATATATATCAGAGGTCAATTATTGCTTAGTCTGATGAAGTGATAAACAATAAAGTGGTTTTGAAAATAGAAAGAAACAGTGAAAGTGCTTAAGTGCACTGGCTCAAAACAACTTCAACAAAATAATAAAAAATGTTTACAGAAAGTTATATCATAAAGTCATGAAGGTCACTTTTGATCCAGTAACCTCGTTTATTGAAATACATTGTTACATTTGGGACTCACGTTTGCATCAGAAGCACTGATTATGAAAAACTAAGTTGTATTTAGAGTAAATAAGACGATCCATTAGATACCGATATGCACTGGAAAATTTACCATTGAATTTTCTATATGAATTAATGGCATAATTTTATACATACATACATACAGAGAGACATGATTACATATATACTTACATACTTATACAACATACTTATTTAAAACTGAAGAAAATCGAAAAATTTGTTAAGTCAAAATTGCTCACTCGGATTGATAAACAACGTTTGATTATTCTCCGTATAGGTCAATATGGTCTAGACGATTTTTGACCTTAACGCGACCATCATACAAATTGCTTTGTTTGAGAAACCAATGACTTATTAAAGCAAGTGTTTGATAACTACAATATCTCCAGAAATAAATCTGTGAAGTAAAGTTCTAGATTAAGTAATTGACTACCGGTAGCACATTTTCTATGGAAGTATTTGGGCAGTCATTGCCCAAAGCGATCGAGTCAACAAAGTTTCTCAATATTTTTCGGAAGGAAATATTGTGTGCATCATTTGTGAATACAAAGGTCCTTCTAGATGTAGCATAAAGCCACTGATTTTAGTTTAAATCAAACTTGGTTTTAGGAATAAGCAACGATTGCAATTTACTGTTCTCCTTGAAGTCGTCGGACCACGGCGAAACTTGCAAGTTTCACCACATTTCATGTATTGCAGTATTACTCTTATTTGGCTTCTATGATCCCACAGACCGATATTGAATATTCTTAACATATAATACAAAACTATAATATTAAATATTTTTCGTATCTGAAGATATGAACATTTGACGTGTGTTTTCTGATACTATTGCATGTTTCACTTCCATAAAATGGAGCTGCTTTTATATCGATATTGAATATTCGAAGTTTTATCACTTCAGCTCCATGGCAAAAGTTATTTTGAGTTAATTAAAATTATTTCTAAACTTATTGATTCCGACAATAAAATCTTCTTTTCCGACTCTTTTATTTATTATGATAATTTATTGATTTAGTGGTGATTACAAGAGTGAGAGACGGGACTCAAATATTTAAAAAAGAATTTCATAAATGGTGATGTTACGAGTGTGAGACGGGATTCATTTTAAGTATTTTACAAAATACCTGCTGTCGAAGAAGAGCTTATTTAAGAAAACTTATAGAGCTTTACGAAATCAGTGTATCTTGAAAAGGATTCCTTCAAATAGTTAACTTCAACTCATTAATTATTAATTAGGTTGGTGGTCTAAGTGTTTTTACATTTAATTAATTAATTTATTAATTAATTATTTTAAATTTTCAATTATTTTAGTATACATCATTGTTATTCTCTTTATGCTTCAATTCTGATTTTAAAAGTGACTTCTTTATATAAGATATTACTGATAAATTCGAACTTCTAAGATGCATACCAGAGATAAATGTATTATAGAAAGGTCTTAAATAGCATAAAGTTTTTCCACAGTTTATAAGGAATTCTTTCTTATAGGAATGAGCATTTTGTCACTTAAGTATGAAGCTAAGAAATTAAAGAAATTGTATTCTATGTTGAGATAAAGTTCTAAGATAACCAACATTACTTTTTAAGAAACTGGAATTGCAAAGTTCTGTGACAAAAGCGGTTTTAGAAACAAAAAGTCCAAAGAATATTGTTCAAAAATTTTCTGTTGGGATGGATTGTCATATCACTTAGTTGTCTCGGTTGACACTTTATTCATTTTGTTAAACTTTCTACTGCTCAATTCGAATTTTGTTTACTTTAATAAAATTTTCAATTTCAAATAAATAAATAATTAATTATTTATAAATCCTTTCCCACATTGACTTCTTTTGAAAAGTTTTCGCAAACCAATCTTAGCTGAGCTCCTTAAAAAACACTTAAATAATTTACAATTTCTCAAATTTCTCATTTCTAACCCACTTTTCAGCACACAAATCCCCTCTTTAGTAATTGACATCCCGAACCGCACGCACAAATGCTGCATAACCAATTTACTACCGACAGCAACCTCCACTTCAAATAATTGACTACCACTCATGTTAACCCTCTTCTATTTGCCACAATTTACTGCACAACAGAACAGACGACTTAGGACATATAAAACATACACAATATTCACAATATTGTCGACGATTGTGTCAGTCAGTCAAGTCTTGCCGTAACATACCGGCACCACCGTCACCACTGCAGCCACCACCACCGTCGCCACCATCGCCACCACCCCTTGACAATACAATACAGAACTACTTTACATGTTCATCAATTGCTTCGTGTAAAAGCAGTTAACAATGCGCGTCGGAGTCAACACCACTTCAAAACGTGGCGAACTATTCGCACTGCTAGTTTTTTCCCTTCTCGAGTGGGTTTCGCAATGCTTAAAATGATGATAAAAAAACGAATAAAATGTTGAAATGTTGAAAGTGTTAAAGGATGGAAACTAAGACACCGAATTAGTATTCAGAGAGACATATGCAATCTCTTGCAACGTTTAGTGTTACAGTTTTTATGTGGCAAGTGCACTTGTGCCAGCATGTGTAATTCATAGGCTTTATTATTGTTGGGCAATTAAAAGTTTTCTTGCTGACAAAAAAAAAAAAAACTTGTTATGTTAACAAATGTGGAAATTGTTTTGCATAAAAACAACAACAACACACAAACACAACTGACGTTTTAAGTTACATTACTTAAATAAATTTTGTGTCTTTCTTGTGTGATATTTGTTTTTTATTGTGTAATATGCGTGTTGCAAACTCCACACAAAAAAACCCTTTCCATTTATTTTTTTGCAGTGTAGTATTTTATTTTATTTTTATTTTTTTTTTTCTTAGCGTACGCGAAACTTTAGAAGTTTGAAACGTGCTCGGCTTACACGACTTTCGAAAAGCACATAATAGCGGGGTTTCGCCCGCTTAAATAGTGGGCGTGTGAATGGCGGTTTCAGATACAAGTGAGAGATTTTTGGGTAATTTAGTTTTGAAGTTTTTATGCATGATTATGATTGCCTATTGCACACATGGAGTGATGTTGTTGTTGTTGTTGTTGTTTGTATCTTTATTAGAATTTTTCGTTTGAAAATGATGAAAGCGGTAAACGTGCAGTACATGTGAGGCTTAGCGCTCTGAATTTGTAATATCGCAGCAATGACGCATTCTTTGAAGTTTTTGCGTTAAAGATTTACAAAGAAAACTAATCAGAGTTAAAAAAATATATCATTGAAGGAAATCTAAGCTGTGAACAATCTTTATGTAAAGAGTTTAAAATTGAGTTTATGCAAATGGTTTTAATATATTTAATCCCAAACAAATCTTTCTTGTTAGCTAACTTAACAAATAAATTTATATAGAGATACTAGATACTCTCTGGTGTGAGAAAATTTACAATATATCTCATTTAAAGACACAACCATTTATTAGTGCTTAAATAGAGTAAAAATAGAAAAATATAATGTGTAAATTATGTATAAATAGATATAAAGAATTAATCATAAAATATATTTCATAGATAGACAAACTTCATCCACTAAGTGACGATAACGAATTCCTTTCTATAACGAATTCCTTTCTATAACGAATTCCTTTCTATAACGAATTCCTTTCTATAACGAATTCCTTTCTATAACGAAGTTTTGCTGAAGACACAGCGATTTTCATATATTTGAACCTCTCTATAACGAATCTCTCTACAACAAACCTCTCTATAGCGAATTTCTCTCTATAACGAAGGTACGCAAATAAATTTTTACATACAAAAAAACCTCTCTATAACGAATTTATTCAAATACAAGTTAAACACTCAACTAATACGTTGTAACTTATGAGAAACTTCTTTGTATGCATGGTATTAACTTGTTAGAAGACTTGGAGGAATTCTTTAATAAGGAAAAAGTAAAAATGTCCAAACCAACTACAATTATAGGCTTACCAATATACAATTAATGTTTTAATTTTAATTAATGTTTGTATTTATATATGAATAAACATTAATTAAATATATTTATAAAATAAAAACGTACATATTTCTCAGTCAAATCCAAAAAAAAAAAAATTCAAACAAAAAAAATTTTGTCCAACCTCTATATAACGAAGACCTCTCTACAACGAAGTTTTTTGTAGGCACCAACGACTTCGTTATAGAGGGGTTTGACTGTATATTGTTTATATTCATATTCAATGTTTTTTATACGAAGCTATTTGTGGCTCTTTGCTCCTCTTAGGATCTACGGTAACTCATATAAAGCAATAAATGAGATTGTTTTCTAAGGATTCCTATAAACAATATATAGTTTTAGAATTGGATTCGGATTCTTTTTTCTTTTCGAAAACATACTCAAAGGTGAAATAAAAGTGAACTACTGCTCCATATCGAGTGCCATAATGAGCGCTTTATTGATCGGTATATTAAGCGCAATATTAGAGCGTTTTATTGAGCGCTATGTTAGAGCGGAAAACTGAAAGTGGCTATTGGTACTGCCGTCGGACACTTCATAATTAATAAATATTTCATTATAACGAAACCGGTAGTGTTATAAATGCTATGACGGCAGTCGTAAAACGATATGAAAAGCTAAATCTGGAATTAACTAAAATTAGTGCCACAATGGAAGAGGATTGGCTGTTTAACTGTACGTGCCGAAAGCTACTATATAACGAATACTCAAAAATGAACTCAACAATAGATAAACAATAGATAAATAAGATTTATTTAATACAAATATTATGCTCTATAGAGTAAAAGACCTACTGCGCTTGGATGAGGGCAGACAGTGCTGACTGGTACATCATGATAAATAAAAACTCCGAACGCACAAAGATTTAAAGATATTGCTGGTGAAAAAGAAACTTCAAGCCCACTCCCAAATATATATCATACGTCTAGCCGGTCATCTAAATACTTTAACACAGAATATGTTGGCGATCGCAGCTTTGAAGCATTTAAAAATTAAAAAAACATTCTAGAGTTGACCGGATACAGTCATACACCCAATAACCAATAACCCATTTATAATTTTTACGTTTTAAAATGCTATATAATTCATATTGGTATATATGTACATCTATAGCCATAAAGCAATCGTAATATATACATCTGTAAGCTTTTAATCATTATTGTTACTTAATTATAAAAAAACGATTCAATAAAAGCATTAAATTCAGAAAAACAACAGTATTTTGAACAAATTATTATTATATATTGAATAGAGTTCATTGATATAACTTTAATTACCATATTTCATATTTTTTTGGAACAAGCTCCAATTATATCGAAATACCATGTGTCATATTTAACCCATTAAGTACCAGGCAATTTCAAACTTTACGGTGAAATTTCTACAGTAAAAAGTAAAATAAAACATGTTTAAGTAAATGAGAAGAACTTAATATTTATTTGAAAGATTACTCTCACTTTATCTTTACCTAAAAAAGATAAAATATTTTTTGAATATTAAAAAATATTCAAAGTTGTGGTACACCACATGGTAGTCCGAAATGGGTTAAGTAATTCAATGTTATAATGGCAAGTTATCTACTTTCGCAAAGAAAAGATTTCATAGTGAAGTGAATTATATAGGATGACCTTATATCTACATAATATTTAATATGGTCTGAAATATTGTCCATTAGATATGTTATATCATTGCAATTGTAATCTTGTGTCATAATATTTTCTTTTTCATTTTAATTTCAATATTTTTAAAATTTTAATTTAATTAATAATTTCTTCCATCTACACTGTTCTATCAGCAATTCAATTATAGGAACACATACATATGTATGTATATTTCATTTAATTGAAATTTATTTAAATTAAATTCAAAAAGTATTTAATTTCCTTTAAAAATTTGTGGTATTTAATATTTTATCGGTCTATCAGCACATAACTGCATTAATTTGACAAAAATGAAGTTTGAAATGCTTGAATGCATATGGAAGGAACAATATTATTATAAATTCCAAATGTACTATGAGATACATATCGTAACCACAGTAACAAACCATGACATCATTGATAATCAAGAGTGGCTCTTGGGTCACTACAATACTCGAAACGAAAATGATAAAATCATTTAACACACACTCAACTTGTATCTAAGTACGGGTACATAACACTTAAGGACATGCATACATGAGCGTTCAATGCCAATACCGCTAGCGGCAACAGCAACAGCAATAGCAAGGAAAATGACAGTGGCAGCACCAGCACCAGCACCAGCACCAATACTAAAGCCGCGCCGTCAACAGGAACAACTGCAGCAATCGTAGTAGTCACAGGATGAATACTATGCACATTGCATGAGGCGCCTCGAACACAGCATGTGGCCCAGGAGCACGTGTGCATACAATAAAATTAGTAATTTATAGTTGGTTCCCAGCTACAACACACAAACGAAAAAAACACAAGCGAAAAAAACACAGTACTGACAACGAGCGAACGGTTGCCTTGCAATTGTTCCTGCGGTCTTGGTGGTTGTACTTTTTGTAATATGTAAGCCGGTTTATGCGCGACTCTGGGTCTACATCTATATCTGGCTAGTTAGTTGGTTAATACCAGTAACTACATAGTACCATTGCTAGGTTTTTACTGGTAAGTTGGTAAGTTGGTAACTGACGCCGCAACTGAATATATTTACGGAAAATGTAGGAAAATTCAATTTTTATTTGTATTTTTATAGTTTCTCTCCTATTTTTCGTAATTTTTACTTAGTTTTTTATTTTCGATTTATTCCATTTATTTTTTTATTTTATTTTTTTTTCTTTTTGTTTTAAAAGGGCAGTGAACCGCACCTTAAAAAACTACGTTGTCATGACATGTGACAGCATATGTCGTTAGCCATTGCTATTACGGCATAAGGCAAGTTTTATGCGAGGGTCTACGTTAACATCAAGCAAGTATATATAATACAAGTAAATAGATATATAGATATATTTTATAAAATGTATCAGTTGTTGTATTTGGAATTTTTGCTGAAAAGTCATGCAATAACTGCTCGGACACACCTGTAATAATATTCCATTTAATGCTTTTTAGCTTTTTCATGGTGTATCCTTAATTAGTTGTTCCATAAAATGTTATGAACTTTAATACATAAATTTTAATATACTAGGATATAAAATTCTGTTTAAATTCCTTTCATTCAATGTTATTGTGAAATTGTATTCGCACAACTAAATTCGTCACTATTTCGCTTCATTAAAAGATCAAATGTTATTTCGGATTTAATTATCATAACACAGTATGCTCACATTCACATGACCCACATAATTTTACACAATCAGTAATAATAACAGATATGATGGGCATATGATGTATGTACATATGGTACGTACTATATGTACACCCATTCGTTCGTTTGTATGTACGATATGTGAGAGGTATGCCTCTATACCAATATACCGAAGTCGAATTGGTGTAAAAATGATGGTCATCAGCAGTAATACCGCGTCATATGTGGTCCACTTTGGTGCGGCAATTAATAATGTGAGCGCTACAATAGAAAATATCGCATTTAACGAAATTCAATTAAAATTTATTGATGCTTAATTTGTGAAGTCATTTATAAATACATAATTGCATTTAATTGAATTAGTGGTAAAAGAATGAAATTTTTAATAAGAAAAAAATGCTTCAACATGAAAATAATTTTCCAATAATATTAGGTACGATTCATCCATAGTTGTATTGATTATACATATTTAGTTATGTGAATATGTGAACAAAAGAATTTATATACACATTAACATACTTAAATACAAACAACTTACACAAAAATAAGTTCATAAATGTAGATTTGACTTTTGAATCTAATGGAATAATTCACAGAGAGCAAATCCAGTACAACACGTTTAAAAATTGTATATAAATTAATTATTGATGTATTTATAATTTAAAAGCAGCATTAGTATATCAAAAATATACGATAAATTAATTACATTCAAAATAATACATATAAACATGGACCAAATAATTATATAAGTAAATAAAAAAATTACATAAAAAGAAATATATACCATATATGTAAAGAAAGGGATAAATTTATAAATAAATAAGTGTTTAATTAAAATAAATAAACTTGTATAAAATTAATTAAAATAAGATGGAGCACAAAAAATTAATTAAGCAATGCAGTTTGAAAATTTATACATAAATAAAATTAATAAAAATATGAATATTTAAACGAAAATTGAATTTCTACATAATTCATTAAATAAATTAAATCAATTCACAAATTAATTAAATAATTAAAATAAATAAATATTAGGTAATAAAATAAAAAAAAATTAAATAATATTAATAAGAATAGTAAGAAGAATGTTTAATATGTTGGGCTTAAATATTAGACTACGACAAGTACCATGTACTAGTCTCTTGTTAATACTAGTCCCTGATCTAGTGATTTTGTTTTCTGCGTATATACCTATATATTTTGTAAGAATTTTTTATTTCACATTCTAAAATCTCTCTGAAGTTCTCCAAAAAAAAATTTGTCAAGAATTGTTCCGAATTTTTACGAAAACTGAAGATTTATGCAACAATTTATTATGGAAAAAGAAATAGAGCACTGCGATCTAAAAGCTTTATTGCGCTATACAACAATATAGAACTTAATAATTTTTCATATTTTTTATTTTTTGGCGAAGGTCGCAAGATCGTCGATTAGAAAAATATCCCGTAGATCGCATTAGAACCAACAGTTCATTAATTATTATATGTGTATTTCTCTGATAGCATTTTTTAAATAATTTGACATAATTATTACATTGTTTTTTGATACTATGTATTTTTTATTTTAATTTATTTTATAAAGATAAAAATACCTAGTATACAACTTATACTATATTTGTGAATGAATGTACTAGTAATAAAGTTTTAAATAAAAATTTAATTTGCGAATATATAACATATGTAGATATCTATATTGTATGTGTATGTGTATACATATATACTTCATACTTATATGAAGAAATGCTAAAATGCACTAAACATAACCTTATCATTTGAAAGTTGTTAGATATATAAGAGTTATATAATTACTATAATCACATACAATGCTATAAAAGCTTCTTATGGATGTGATAAATCTGAAATTACAAAATCTAGATTAAGTTTTTCGGATGATTAGTTCTAGCTCAGTATGACAAAAAGTTTTTTTAATTGAATTTTGCAAATTACACAACTTTTCTTGAACAAATTGAAACGTCATAATTTTAATCACATGTGTTTAAAATAATATATATTTTTAATTTTTTTATAATTATAGGTATTTATCTCGGCGGATTAAGAGGTTTGATCATTTATTTGAACTCGCATAATTTTTTTATCTCCATGGACATACGTGAAAATGTCTAATTTAATTATATAATAAAGCTACATATTTGATTTATTTTATTCAAATCAGTTTTCTGTTATTTATGAACTTAATGTTTATAAATATAATGAAATTTGTTTATATATATTATCAATTTATAATATAGTTTATTGTCAACAAATATAATATACGAGTATATTTGTTAGATAAGGAGTTTGTTTACTTATTGACAAGCTATAGCAGGACATACATATATTATATATATATAATTTAAAAAAAAACTATCTTATGGTTTTGTAATAAGAAATGGAAATAATATAATTACATACCAAAAAATTGCACCCTTATTACTGTGTTTGTGGGATCTATACTATAAGACATATATCTTATAGAGTAGTTGATATGTATATACTACTCCATATACTACTGTACATATATATCTAATAATAATATATATATACTACTATTTAATAATAGTAATATTAAATTACAAAATTTAATTATAAAAGCAGATTCTAGATATTCTAGTGATGTTGTAATGTTTCTAAAACTTTACAATTTAATTAGTATGAATATATTTAATTTATATTCAATAAAAATGTATATTAAATCATTTTTGTATTTGTAACTAAAATTAAAATAATAAATAACAGTTATTTATATATTTGATTTTTTTTTCACTCCCTAACTATACTATATCATTGCATAGGTAATAAATCTGACGCCAATTTAATGCATGACACTCATCCATTGATAAATAAAATGACAACATTAATATATTTATATATAAATAAACAAAGTCGTACTATCACAAACAAATATTATAATGCTTTTATGTGAGCTAAGTAAATAACATTAGGAAAATCAAATTTTATCAACAATTTCGTGTTATCTATGATATTTTCAGTTAATGTATCTCAACGTAAGCTTTCAAATTTAGCGCTTTTGAATGAACACACAAAATTGTGGTTGAAAACATTATCGATAATTTGTAATTATCCACAAATTGTGGCACTTTTTATGTAGAAAAACATTCATTGAACTACGAAACATTATTAGTAGATATGAAATTCTTGGAACAAATTGTGTAGATAAATGGAATTTCTTACGGTAGATACCTAATAAAACTAGCTGTTTGGTTCCCACTTTTATGTCTCAGTAGTAGAAACCGACTTAAGTTCAATTTAAGTGTACACTTAAGGTGTGTTTATAGAAACAATCATAAACCGATATACATTACGACTTTGAGTTTTGAATAAATTGCTCTTTAGAAAGAGTCTTCATAAATGCTATAGTTACAGCTACGAATCTATGAAAAAATTGGTATTCTAATATATTATTAAATATACTAATACAATAAAAATATAGCTTCCGTATTATAAAATATTTTATATCACACGTTTTTTATACGTTTTATTATATTAATAAACAATAGTGATTGATTTTATTGATTTCTTAATCATTAAGTACAAAGCACTCACCTTTAAGTTTATGTACACCAAGTCTCTTTTTATGATCTTGATAACGATGAGTATAATTTGATGATAATTTTGATGTTAATTTTTTATAGACATATCTTCCGAAATGCAATTAATTGTTTATTTCAATTATTTTAAGTGGAGAATGTAAAACTTATAAAATCATAACAAATTAAAACCGAAGAAAGTGGGTTTATTCGTTATCGACAAAGTGAAAGAATTTCTACAGATAATTAATAAATGTGTATAAATTCAAATTTTATAATGAAATATATATAATTTTATAATGAAATATATGTAATACCTATATAAAATAATAAAATAAACTATAATTTTAAGATTAAAAATTGTATACCAAACATTTGTTGTAAGTCCTTTTTACGAGGAAAGTAAATCCCAATAAGATTTAAATTCAATTAAAAAATTAAAAAAAAAAAACAAATTAAAAGAGAAAAACAATTTTTTAAAAAAAAAATTTTAAAAAAATGTTGAAATTTTAAATAAATTTTTTGAAACAAAAATATTTAAAATAAAATATAAAATTAAAAAAAAATTTTGTTTTTAAATAGAATATCATTACTTCAGTTACATACTAGTTAAAGTACTGCTGTAACGAAATAGATTATGTTTATGATATATATTTTTCCCTAATATCAGTATATTTTTCTTTTCATCTTTTGAAGGCCTGCTTTTATAACATCCATATTATGGACATTGTTTATAATACAGCAATTATGTCGGTTAGCGATCTATCCAATCAGATTAGTTTGACATTTGTACTGAAGTAACAACCTTTGGTGCACCTTTCTATAGTAATATGTATATACTTTTGGCCAATTCAACTGGCGGAAGAAACAGTTGCATCTACAGAGTTTCCTGATAAAAGAGGTCATGTATTGCTTCAGACACCCTACAGTTACTAAGAATATTGTTAAGTTCTAGTACTCATAATAATAGATTATACCATGAATATAGCGATATATTATTTAAAAATGTACGTTATTCTATAACGAGTCTAGTTATTTCATCTATGATGTGAAAATACTTTGTGTAAAAAAAGATTTCCAGATCAATTTTAAGTCAGGTTTAATGTATTATATCATGATATTCATGATTTGAAAAGTAAGAGAACGTCTTAAGCAAATTCAAAACAAAAAAAAAAGAAACGATTATAGGTTTATGTGATAATTATCAATTCAGTAATATTGAAATTTGAAAATATCACTCATACAGTAGATTATATTTACGCAAAAATAATATTTATGATTAAGCTACTTATATAAAATTTATTTTTTAGTATTGAGCTTTATTATACATAGCATTATTATTTTATTATTTATTTAGTTTACATGTATAGTACATGTAAGTACAATTACCTCTATATATATCTCATATGTCATAGTTCATTAATGTGCTTACCTGAAAAAAGAAAAAATATTATTTTTTATTAAAAAATCTATAAATTTAAAAAATATACTATTCTGTTATTCTTTATTCTAAATTTATATATAAATCCGAGATTGCTGATATCGATAGAACACATTTAACACATTTAAGGAGACCCATTGGTTTTCTTGTTCTCATAATATATTACTTAGGACACACTTTTAAGGGGGTCTATTTCCATGTATACTTCCGAAATTCATGGTTTTTTGGATCTCTAACGCTTTAAATTATTTTTGATATTTGGTTTATAGTATTAAAAACTATACATTCAATCAAAACGATTTTTTCTTTACTTTATTCAAAATATATTTATTGTAATATTTATTATTTTAATAGTTTTGCCCACATAATTAAGAATTACGAATTAATTTTTCCGAATAGTCAATGACAGAATGACATTTGTCAGGACACTTGTACAATATGTATATAAATATTGGATAATATATATTTTAATATGTGAATACTAAAATATATTTATATATATATTTATAGATTAACAAACAAAACTCAAGTCATTATACATAATATACATATTATAAACTTTATATATAATATAATATTTATATTATAAAAAACATTATAATACAGTTATTAATAATTGAAAAAAAAAACATTTTAGTCAAAGTATGAGCAAAGAAAACATTTTAATACATAAGCTTGCCTTTTATATTTTTACTGATATTAATAATAAATCAGTATTAAATTTCCTAGTAATTATAGTATTTTATAAGAATTTATATTGCAATTGCGTACTCGTAACCTTGAAGCAGTAGTCTTTATTTTTAAGTCCGAAATTATTTCAAAGGCTTAAATTCCGATATTGTTTAAAATAATTTCATTGCGATGAACAATTACTCAACACAAAAATAAAAACATATTTTTTTAACTCATTACTGAGAATAGAAATTCACTAGACTTTTCTGTTATCAGCACATGTTCTAGTTTTGTTATATATTTTGCATTTCTGTGACATACAAGTTCTTTAACAAAATATTTTTAATTTTTTTATCAGTCTTCAGAAACTACAATACATTATTTAAAATAAATTTGTTCTACTAACATTTAAAATTTATTTATTTTTTTTTTTTTTGCAATTGCAGATATAGTTCAGTTACATATGTTCTGAAGCCATATGTGTACACATATTTACTTTTTTTATTATATTTTATTAATGTGTGTGTAATAAACTTTTTATATGACTATATCTTAGTCGAATGGATATATTAAAT
This sequence comes from Teleopsis dalmanni, assembly GCF_002237135.1. Taxonomy (NCBI): domain Eukaryota; kingdom Metazoa; phylum Arthropoda; class Insecta; order Diptera; family Diopsidae; genus Teleopsis; species Teleopsis dalmanni. Next base: position 116,316,260 of record NC_051847.1, read on the forward strand.
TAATATTAATTTAAGTCTATTACATTTCAATAGAAAAAGTTATTTACAATTAATTAAATATAAGAAATAATTGCAAGACCACTAGTGATGTTTATTTGGCAATACTCGAAACATATTAATACTACATATTAATACTACATATACTACATATATACTACATATTAATGTTAGGGAGTCACACTATTCCGATGACAGTCGGTTTGACGATGTATAAAGCATTCCACCACAAAAAAAAAAAATTAACTGTGAACATATATATGACTGCCTTCCTGGCACGATGAGTATATATGCTAGTACTACGGAGCACAGGGTTTGGGTTTTAAAACATTCTGATCTGGTCTAATAAAAATTCTTACATTTGATAAAATGGACTACACTTGCAGTTAACCCAACCTATATATATATATATACATATACATTATATGATTAGTTATATATGATTTTAAAAATTTCCTCAATATATTTAATAATGGAAAAGTTATATTCTGAATAAATATTTATTACTTCACTTTAACTAATAGAAATTACGACTATACAAAATAATATATAAGTACATTAATATTTAAAATAAGATAACAATTAATTATAAACAAATGAATCACTGTAAGTTTCGAGAGGAAAATTTAATATATGATCATCATCATCAGTTGAGCAAAATTATAATTTTATTGTATATATTAGATAATTTAAATTAATTAGAAATATCTCTAAGATTTTTTATAAAGTGAGTAATGGGAATAAAATTTATATACAATATTTATTAAAATAGTAAAGATAAATATATTTTTTAATTTTTATTTGGCAATAAATTTTTAATTAAAATATTATTAATTGATTAAATATCTAAAATGCTTAATGTACCATTTAATAAATGAAAGTAGTAGCAGTACTGCTGAAAAAAAGACACCTTTTATTAAGTTTTGATAGTTTCTCGTCATATATATTTAAGCACCGCAATGAAAAAAAATATATTTGTATGAAACAAATCTCAAAACGAAATTAGTTTCAATATATGACAATACATTATAAAACGAATACTAGCTATAGCTATATTTAACACTTTTAGGACTTACAGTAATTGATCTATAGAGACAGGTGTTGGCACCAATTGAAGTTATGTCTACGTCTTGCTTTTTTGTAAGAAGCGAGGTCTTCATATACTGATATTGGATCACAACACCCGATTTAATACGTCGAATAAACTTAAACTACAATCATTCTTCTCGCGAAAGTTTGGGTATTAACGAAAACCACTACGACACTATCAACCCTCAGTAGATCAGGACAGCCAAAGCTACGTGTACCTAACCCCCATAGTAACAGATTTAAACCTTCAGCAAGTCTCTGCGCCGGGATTTTAATCGCCTTTTACGACAGGCATGCTTTGTCTCGGGAATATTTTAAAATTTTACCCACAGAAAAGAAGAATATTAAAGGTGTCTAACAGATTCTGTTAGATATAAAACCAGTTAGTAAAGGATACACTGTATCTACTGGACACTACGTTCATTATGATTATGATCTTTTCATATTGCGGTAATATGAACCCATACCAATTCTATGAAAGAACTGGAGTATATATCTATAAGTTAGACAATATCTAATGTAAGAATGTCTTGCCAATAAATATTTAATAGATAAATTGTTAATAAATGCTTATATATTTGTTTAAATTTTTATTTGCCATAAGAAGTGGCAAACATAACTGTTTTGGAAACTAAAATTGATAACTAAAAAAGATATAGTAAACGTTAAATTATTTTTTTTTTAAAAAAAAACAATGTAGCAAAAGCAAAATGAAAAAATTTAATTAAAATTTTTTAAAACGTTTTTATTGAAATGAACCTACAACTTTGGGATGCATATTATGTTTTTTAATCAAACGAAAAATTAAATTAAAAATTTTGTAATAAACTCTTTTAACACCTTTGCATGCTACCAACTATTACTACTATTACTACTTACTGAAATCAATTTCACTTCTAATCAATACATGTATATAGATACACATAACCTGTATTTAAGTCCCCTCTAAACAGGAGTTGATTTAATAACGTATAAGTATATCCAACAAACTAATTTGTTAATTTTACATTTAATTTGATACGAGTATAATTATTTTGTATCTACCATAGATTAATCAAATTAAAGAAAATTACACTTTCAAAAATTAAAACCTTTTTCAGAGTCGGTATGCATTAGTGCTGCCTTTTTTTATCTACCACCCAGCGACTCTCTTTCCATCTAACAGCACAAACTTAATTACTTTTACCTTAAATTTTTTAACAATTTAATTAGAAAAAATAGAAATGAAAAGTGAAAAGTGCTGCCAGCATTTCAAGCTAAAAAAATATCTTTTCCTCATTGTTAATAGGCGTTCTTGTTGTTGTTGGATTGTTGGTATTGTTGGTGTTGTTGGTGTTGTTGTGGCTGATGGCATACAATTTAATCCATTTCATGGCATGCCTGTCGATTTTTTTTCTAACCATTATAGCCGATTCTATTCAACTATTGTACACAATAAACCACACTTCAATCTTCAATGCTTTTAACATTTTTTGCCCGGCTCACTCCATTTTGATTACGTCTTTCGAAATACCATAAATCAAGCCATCGATCAAGAGGTAATATCGAGTGCGCCACGGAATAGCAGTAAAAAGAATAAAAATATATATAGCAAAAGCTATACATAACTTCATATCTGTGAATAAGTATATTTGTATCTGTATCTACACGTATGTATCTAGACTGGTACAAAAATTGGCGTTGTCAGTCTATTTGTGTAGCTGTATTTGTGCAGTTGTATCTGTGAGATTTTTTTCTTTTTGTTTTTTCTTGTGTGGTTTTATACTTTTTTACTTTTACTAATTGTGAGCAATAAATGAATAACGAGCTCACAGTTCATTTTAATTGACATCGAAAATTAAAAATAATTTTTTTCTCAACTTTGTTGTTGTTTTATTTGTTGGTAATTTGCAATTTCAGCAGAAATAAAACAAAATCAGTAAGAAATTTCATAAAATTTTAAGAATTTTAAGCCAAAAATGAAAAGAATTTTATAACCAAATAAAGTTTTCTGTTTGAAGTGTTGATGGATATTTTGGAGTTTGTGACAATATGTGTACAATAAATAGTAAAATTGAATTTTATTCTAATTTATGAGAACTCATGAAATAAATATTGTATCAATTGTATTCTATTCCATAGTATTTGCTTATATAAAACTTAAAAGTAAATTAAAATGATTTGAAGTTGAGTCGCATGATTTAACAGAATTTATTAGACTGTGACAAAAAAAAAAAAATAAAATAAAATAAAATAAATGCCAGATATTATAGGAGTGTATGCTTTATAGTATAATATTCAACATTTTCCAATTCCTGGTATCTTGTGTAAAATCTAGAGGGCAAATAGATGTATGATTATACAATATAAACATTACATTTTGTATCATCAAAAAAAAAAACAGAAATGTTTTCAAAATTTAAATATTTCCATTGTAACTGCATTTTTCTATTGTTTATTGCAATTTAAATTCCAATTTTTTTTATGTATATACTATATATTTTATAAAAATAAATTAAAATTTTACAAATATTTGAAAAATATTTAGTTTATTTGATTTATGACAAAAAAATATTTTTTTCCAATTTTTGGTTTGTTAACTTTGGAAATTATAAAATCAAAATAAAATATGCTTCACGCTCAAAAAACAACAAATAAGAAAAATTTTAATAACGAAGAAAGATACATCTATATCCGGCACATGAAATATCACAGTAATATATTGAATATTGAGGTGTATATAACCTCAAGTGAGTTATACACATATGTCCATCTATAGTATATTAACAATAAGGTATATTAATCGGTTATTTTTATGTGATGTTACTGATGATGCGAAGATGATTTCGGCGGGTTGTTTATACTATAAGTATCTTGAAGACACCAGTTTAATCACTTCAAACGGAATTTGAAAAACTGATGATTCGAATAACAAATTTAGATTATAAACTAAAAGAAAGTATTTTGAAATTGACCAAATCAGATTTTTCGCTTAAAAGTTATTTAACTTTCACGTCTGTATTATCAAAAATTGAACACAATTTTTCAAAATAAAATCATTCACCACAATATTATAATAGCTTAAAATGTTTTAAAATATATATTTCGAAATATAAACAAAATTAATTTTGCGTATATTGTGTCTACTAATAAGACATTGCTATACCTGTCCAATTACTAAAAGCTTCATGGGGATAAGAATTTGGATTTATGTAAGCTATAAAGGAATAATATATATATTTTTCAGATAAAATAATTTTAAATATAATAAATAGTGAAGAATATATACAAATACATAGAAAACAATTTTTAATTTTATCTGAAGATCAATCAATAACTTATTTCTGTTTTCTATAGTGACCAACCAAGCCGAATTTTTAAAAATAGGTCTCTAGATTTATATTCCAAATTTATATTCCGAAATTCCAAATAGTAAATTGTATAGTGAACAACTGAATAGCGTACCTAAAAGAACTGGGACAATGCAACTGCGTAACTTTATAGAAGATTTCGGGATATAACTCAATGGGGACAAAGCCAAAGTAAGGACTGACTGTTTCAAACGATAAGCCCAACGTCAATTAATTTGATCTGATTCATTCTGTGCTTCATAAGGAAAACAATAGTGGTAAAAGTTAGCTGCTGAGTGGAATAACAATATAAAAACTATTGGATCAATACCGGAGACAAATTTATAGATGCGTTCAAGGTAATCCTATAGGGACTTGTTGAACTGAGAGCGAGTATTCCAGAAATTTTTACCAGAACCGTTGCGTGGATTTGGACATAGTTCCCTACTTTATTTCATAAAGATAAAAGAAAACCAGAACAAAAAAGATTACTGGAATAATATACCAGGACTAACACATTCCAAATCACTTATTGGTATCTATAATAATAAGAGATACCAAGACTATATAGGCTTATCAAGAAAAACTTAGAATCATCACAGAAATCTTAAAAGAGCACTATAAATACCATTTTACAAAACTGGGTATATATGCGGATGTGAACTGTAGATTCTGCGAAGAGAATGAAGAATCAGCCACACATGTGCTGTTAGAATGCCCTACACTAATGCACAAACGGAATAGGCTTCTGCAAATGTATACCCTTACGGAAATATATACAACTTTTTATTGATGAAACAAGGATTAGAGATCAGAAGGAGCACAATAGACCTAACGATCGCAGTGCCAAATTCCTTAACAATGGTAATAATATTGTTCGGCTACTGCACGCTGATGATACCTCAGTAATATAATGGACCAAAGATCATCAATCGCTACTTTTGTGAAATAAGTGCTGAAGGATCTTAACACATTCTGTGTGAATGACCAAGACTAAGCAGCAACAGATTTACTGGTCTTGGGTACATTACTTGGAACAAACCAAAACTGTTCAACGTTTGCTAAACACTTAATGATCGCAATGTATACTATTCTCTGTTTAATTGTAATAATATTAATAGTTACAGTGGAGTTAGGATGCCAAAAGACTTTCTGTCATAATGTCACGTAATAAAAATATGATCATTTAACATTAATTGGTCTTTCTTGTAATATTTATAAAATTAGTTTTAAACATTAAAATAGTACTTAACATTTCTTTTGGGTTTCGGACACAATTGTGACTGAGCTCCTTGATTTTATCCTCTCCAAAAACTATAGAGAAAAAATATCATTGAAATCAAGAAAGATACGCAACTGAATACGAGTACAGTTGGGGAATGAATTTTTTACATTTCAATCTAACGAAACAATGTGAAAACTATTAGTACTGGACTTATATTTGTTTCATAAAAAATATAGCAGAGTACTAAAACCATGCTTAACTGAGCACTTTAGTTCTTACACCCGAAAAATGTTAAATACAACTGATTAATACAAGTTCATTTATACTACGAGTAGTATACAAGTCCATTAAATACTAGTACATTGAATTTAAAATATTATTTAAATAAAATTAAAAATTGTACCTATATATTAAAACTCTTATGCAAGTACCTGCTGTATTCACTTTGGAGAGGAAATACTACAATAATTTAATTGGAGAGATGTAGTCTTTAAAAAAATAAGTTACTCGTGAATCAATGAGATATAGTAAATTTAAACAAGTGTTTTTTATTTTGTTTTTCTACTTGTTTCTCAGTTACGAACTCTAAACTTGAACAGACTAGACCTTTTCTATTAGTCACTTAAATTATTTGTCAATCTTATTGCGCAACAGGCGGCTTCAAGTTTCAATATTCGAACCTCAAAATGCGGGTACGAGTATCAACTCAAAGAGCCCAACTATTGCCAGCTTATTACGTACTTAAGTATTATTGTTATACATATACAATAAATAGATAATCGACTTTATTTACCATTTTTGTTGCTCAAACAAATTGTTTCGTTTGTGAAAGATTTTTTATTTTTATTTTAATTGAAGGTGCCTTGTAGTTAAATCCGCTTTGTGGCTGAAAAGTTCACGATTTTTACACTTGGTTTTTATCTGAGTTCGCTTTCACGCTTAGTTAGATATAAACAATGGTATCATATTTCATAAAATCGGCTTTTATTCTTGTTTTCTATTGTTTTAAATTTTTTCCGTTTTATTTTTTCTTTAATAATAATGAGTTTTTTCTCTTCTTGTTTTAGTGATAGTAGCTGTGGTTGTTGTTGTTAGTTGAACTTGTATCGCGCCGTTGAATGTTGAGTTTTTTTTTTTGTTTTTTGTTTTGTATAATTTCCTTAGTACATTAAATTACGTTATAATTACTATCATTAAATATACAAACACACAGAGTTGAAGTCACTAGTCACTAGTCACTAACTGGTTCTAGGAATTTTAGAATATTTAATAGTTTAATAACACTTGATGTAGTTGCCACCTTGCTGTAAAATATTGTAATGAATTTATTTTTTGAATTTTTAAATTAATTAAATTTATTTCAATTAAATTATTTCAGTATTTCACTTCACATGTGCTGCACTTGTATTTTTCATTTAATATTCATTCACAGTTTTGTATGGTTTACACACATTTTTAAATACTTTCTTCAATAAATTCACAGATTTTTTTAATTATCACAATTTTTAAATATTTTCTCTGTTATTAATTTTTTCTGGTGTACTTTGTTATTTTATGTATCTGATATTATATATCTTTTTATCTTTAAAATTGATGTATTGCACTTTTTACTCGCTGTTTTGTTGGTGTGTGATTTTTGTTTGTTTATGTAAATCAAAGTATCTTTTCTGACGATGTAATTAAATTACTAAGCTGAAATAAAATAACAGATTATTGCTATTAATAAATGAAAAATTTCATATATATACAATGTTATTGCATTTCAACAATGTTTTGTGCTAATTTAAATATTTTGACTCAGCCTTTAGCGGTTGTATTTAAAACTACAGCTTATTTTTGTTTTTTTGTAGTTTAGATACTTTTTATTGATATTCATAGTTAATAGATAAAAGCCGTACTTTGGGTGTAACTAACTTGGCAGGTGTTTCAATTTATAATCTTAGCCTTAAACTAGTAAAGTTTAAAATATATTATATTTTTTTAACAATATTGAATGAATTATAGATTTATTTAACATTTTTCTACTCTATTATGAGTAATTAAATTATTTTTAAAAAGTAATGCACAAAATAATAGAATAGTCTATGTATGTTATATAAAGTCTACGACTGCCCAGAAATATTTATAAAAAATATTCCAATTTCAGTTATACTTCAGAAATATGACCTAAAACAATTAGCTCGGTAATGCAATTTTAAACATTTTTTTACTGAATTACATTACAATCAGCCTCATTCGCTTCCAATCAATATTCGACTTTTAGTTTTATAAGTTTATAATCTTTATATTCAAGATTCCTCTTTCTGTATATATCCGCAGAACTGTGTGCACTAGATAGCATTAAAAGTATATACGCAGCACTTGCATATCTCATTCAAAAGTAAGCATTTATGAGAGCGCATTATCATGACACAAAGTTCTGAAGAATATGTCTTTTTAAGCGTAAGCTCCTCTGTCATTGTGACGACTACAAACGCAAGCCTAACAACAAGCCCTTCCCCAATCCCGTCCTCTACAATTAAGGATGGATTAGTTTACGAGTACCGTTATGCCTGACTGCATAACTCACCCCCCGACGTTTTAACTCAAAGTACCCCTTTCTCTAGACTTCTTGTTAGCCATTAAACTTGGATAAGAGGCATTTAGATATTTCCATCATCCCACTTTATATTTGTGTCTTTTATAAACTCGGTTATAGATCTACAGTTACTTGCGTCTGCGAGTAAATCACCCTTTCTAGCTATCTACCTTCCTTCAAAAAGCCTATGCTTTTTGGGTTAAATAAGCCTAGAGTACTAGAGTACTTCTAAGTACTTAGCCTCTTTATCTCAACTTTCTTCCCTAATTATTGAAGTGAAGTTTCATTTACTGCCCTTCGGATCAGTATTGAAAATCTTCTCTATACATTGCTTAGAAGTCGTGTTAGTGGATTAAGGTCTAGTGTACTATGGCTTTCGATACGTTACATCTACACAAAAACAAAAAAAAACACGACATTTTGGTCCCAAGCACTTAGTTAATGAAATCAAACAATGCAGTAGCAATCAGCAGAGCTATATATCTTTCAAACAATTGTAAAAATTCTCTTAAAATGAATAATAATTATGGTTCTTAATTCAATGGAGTAAGTTTGTTTTAAAATCTATTAGAGGCAGTTGAAACTATTTAGCTTTAATTAATGAATGATATTTATTAGACCAAAAGCCGTTTATATGTTCTAATCATTGATGAACTTTCACGTAATTTAGTTATTAAAGACTTGTTAATATATGGATATTGATATATCCATATAGATATATGGATATAGTTAATAGAAATAGAAATAGAAATCGACTTGGCTGCTATAAATGATCTATAATGATCTCCAAATAAGGTCTTTCTTTAATGAATTCTTATTTGCGTCAAGTTAAAACTTCACTTATTTAACTTAGATAGTCTAATAGGCGATCTCTCCTAACTTTGGCTATCGGTTTCAATAAAAAATTTGTATATTTCGTATGGATAATATATATATTTCTCCATATATAGCAGATATATGTGTGTTCATAATCAATTTTAAATAAAAAATTGTAGTTGACTTCTGTTGATAATAAAAAACACCTTTTGCATAAAAAATGAGGAAAAACAAAACATAAATAAACTAATACACTCAACCATTTCAGGAGTAACGTACACAATGTATCTGTTCCCGTTCTTATCTAAATTTTTCATACAACAACTCTGCAGTTTTGGGTAGGAAACATGTGAATTTAACACTTTAATTGACTTACTTCAATAAGTCAACAAACGGCGGTTGTTTCCGCATAGAAGCATTCACCTTTGTTGGCAGCTGTTACTCCCGCCAAAAAACCAAAGGAAGACGTACAACACCGACTGCAATTTAACCGTCAATTAAATATCAGCTGCACTGTATGCGCATATAAACTCACAGAAATAATGTTAACTCTAAAATTCATACGAACCAACAAAAAAAAACTAAAAAGAGGAAGAGAAAAATAAAAAAGCATATTAAGCAACAGAAACAAGAATGTTGCCTGCCCCTTAAACAAAATTTTGTTTGTACCAAAAATACAGAAAAATACAAAAACAAAGATTAAAAGAAAAAACTCTTGTTACACTTGAGAGAGACACTTGGAGCAAATTTTAAGCTGGTACAGCAAAGCACACAATGAAACAACAAATAACGTGTCGCAGTCGCAGTGGCAGTCGTAGTCGCATAAGCCAGCATACAGACGTCCGGGCAGGTAAATAAAGTAAGCAAAGTTCAAGATAGGCCAAACAGCAAAAACAATAAAGCAAAAAAGAGTATAATTCAAAAACAAAAATAAAAAACTCAGAAAACAAACTCAAAGAAGTAAAAAACGGCAAATATGGCAAGTAAAAAACGCAATTTCAGCGGAAATAGTAATAAAGTAACAATGGCAACAACAACAACAAACGTGAGTGGCGGCAACAGAAACAGCAGCAGCAGCAATAACGCTAACGTTAACACTAACAACAACAATAACAGAAACAACAATAATCATAACAAAACACAAGAAAAGTAAGTTAAGAACAAAATTGTGACTGACTGATGTCTGGGCAAGTGTGTATGTTGGTGTTCTGCTCCATTGCTGACGCTGTTGGTGACTGCAGTTTGGCAGCGAATATCTGCTCGTTGAGCACTGTTAACTCTAATATAAAAACAAAACAAAAGTCAGCATTAGCCGAGGTAATGTTGTTTTATAAGCCGTCAGTCAGAAAGTCAGCTGTAAAAAAGCGCGGCATATATTGGCTTATAGAAGCCACTACGATGTTATGGTGTTGTGTTAGTAGAGTTATGATTGATGTAAAAATGTACATTATGTTAAACTTTTTTTGCAGTTCTTTAGTTTGAGTTATTAATATTATTTTTTTATTTTTCTGTTGTTTATTGAGAGTTATACATAAGTAATGCCAACTCACATTTTAAAGAGAAAATGTATTTAATTTTAATTTATGTATAATTTATGTATATATTTTCACTCTGAATTAGTATTAAAATATTAATTTAATAAATTAAATTAATTGTATAATGAATTTCTGCAGTTTACAAAATAAATCATCAAAACCTATTCTTGACCTATTAAATGTATAATTGAATCATATTTTAATAATATTACTTGAAGTTGCTATAATTTTCAAGTAGGTGGTAACACTGCGTCTACGTATCTCCTAATAACTACAGATTTTAGCATTTAGAAATATTCGTTGGTATTTGCATCCGAGGTTTTAATAAAAAGAAATGCTATCTGTTATACAATTTAAACATAATAGCGTGATAGATTTGTCTACGTACATTTATGCTCAAACTCACCAGTAGCTATTTTCAGAACCCTCTTCTTGAATAAATCTTTCATGCCTCGAATTACGTTTTGCACGGTATATACACCTGACAGTGTTGCAGCAAAATATTTTTTGCTTGTTTTATCTATTTTTAATCATTATATTTCTCTACATAAGGATCTATTATAGCAGAATGTTATAAGTTTTTAATTCACTAAAACATATTTTATTAAAAATGAATTTTTTAAATAAAAATTTTTTGTTTAATTAAGTAACCACTTAGCTGGTTTTATAATAAAGTTATAAAAAATTGCATCTATTGCAAACGTATTTTGGGAAATTTAAAACTCAAAAATGGAAAACATCTACATAAAGAATATAAAAAATAATTCCAAAGCGAAGCCTTACAAGTTCAAAAAGAACTGGGTTTTATCCATGTTCGAAAGAAGAAAAGCTAAGCTCAATGGAGCGAAGAAGCTGTTGCGTTTATGGAAAAATTATGAAATATAGTTTCACTGATCATAACAATTTACCAACAATTTCGTAAACAAACAAAATAATCGATTACCTAAGAAAAACATCAAACAAAAATTTAGACATTTGATTTTCATTTTATGGCTGTGACGGCAGATAAACGCCTTCTCTTGGTGTTTTTAGGTTTTATCAAAAAAGTGTATGCGAATACATAGTAAAAAGCTAAGTGAAGTAATAAAGCGAAAGATGCTTTAAAGCCATTTGAACCCAAGCATTTTGGAGTCAAATAATGGACATTTTACCAAGATTCTGTGCCGTAACTTAAAACACTCGCCAACTAATAATGCGAGAGACGGTATATTGGTCTCCACAATTAGTAGATACAAAGCTCTAAAAAATATCAGTGTATCAATGTAAAAAACCTTGCTTTGTGAATGTATCAAGATTCAATAGGCTCATATCTCTGTAACTTATATTTTGTTTCACTATTAAAGTTTGCGGTAAAAACAGGCGTATCGTAAATTTGTAGCTAATTCGAAATAAAATACAAAAATTTTAAAAATAGCAAATTGAAAATATTAATTTTCAATAGTATTTTCAATTAAAAGTATCTACATATCTATCTACATAAAAGTATCTACATCTACATAGTATCTACAATCTACATATTCCTATATATAGTACTTGCACATTTATTTCACTTTATAAAATATAACTAAAACTCAATAATATAAAATTTTTTTAAAAAGTTACACAATATATATAGAATTTATTTAAATATTGTAATCTATTCGTGACGTATATATATATATACACATTCATACAAATTAAATTTTCAACTCAAAATTATTCGCAATTAAGTCTTGTCCTATTTTATTATGTAAAGAACTAACACTGCTGCTCATACAAATGTAGCATACTTCAAAGTTAAAGTACAATAGAAGAAACTTATTGTTAGCCGGAAATAAAAACTTTTAATTTTTAATATAATATTTCCCTTTATTTTCTTAAGACAATTATATTTAATTAATTTTACATGGGAATAAAATTCAAAATAAACAGGTGCGATACTACAACAATTTTTTAGTACGGCCATCTAAGAGATGTGGTAAGCAATATAGTTTTAAATAAAATAATTTAATAATACAGTACAAAAAATATTACTAAAATAGATTATTGTTTAATAATAATATATATTTTTATTATTGTTTTCTTAAGCATTTATTTTTTTCATTTTATATATATATATATTCCTTTTTGTAATATGTATTTAAAAAAAATCTAAAGTATTTTTTAAAAAGTAGCTATATACATATAATATATCAATTTATTTTTACTATGGAACCTTAAATTATTGTTTAGAAAGTCAAAGTTAAATGTATTCATTTCACTACATTATATTTTTTATAAATAATAATAATAACAAAAAGAGGGAAATAATACTTAATTTGAGTTAATGAAGTAAGTTTTCATAAAATAAAAAATGTAGTAAAAACACAAAACAAAATTGTCAACTTTTAAAATTATTGACCATAAAGGTGTTTTCTTTTAAAAAGCAGTTAAATATGAATAATTAATTTTTTTAACTACTTGCATCTTCAAAGAAGTAAAATAAGTGTTATTACTGCTTAATTTCATGTAAAATACAAAATTATCATTAATGCAATTTACATTTTGGTAAGTAACCAAAAAATAATAAAGTGCTGGATCTATACAAGATATACTTTTTCTTTGTCAAATTCAAGTTACAATATATCATATACTATTATATACGAGTATATTAAATAAAAAAAAATCTTGCTATTTAATTTAAAAGCAAGCTTGTCAGGGTATATAAATACGTAATTGATGGCTTTAAAATTCCCCTAGTTGCTTACTTCCCACTCTCATCAAACTAACTTAAAATTATAATAATTAAATTTTTGAATATAAAATGTTTATATATATATTATAAAAATAAGCATGTACAATATTAAGAAACTTTTTGTACAATAAAAAATCGTGTTAACTTTTTCACATTACATACAAGAAAATTTTCCATTAAAATATTTTACTGCTGCGTACTTTAAGTACAGTATATTATTACGGATACATATACATATATTATATATATATATATATATATATATAGTATATAATGATAAAAATATGTTTTTTTTAATAACAATTACATTAGTTTTACATTTGCACGCGATCACGAATTATAAATTATTTTTGATTTCAGCTCACAAATGTTAAATGTTTAATAGTTTTAAGCAATTTTCAGAATTTAATGTACGAGTATTTTCAAATTTAAATAATGTATATTTGCTTTTATTTCCTTTTGAGACATAAAATTCAACCCAGATATATATTTTTATTGTCGTAACTTAAGGTGTACACTTTTATACCCAGTTGTTAAAATGAGCATTTTAAAAAGTAATAATTAAATATTAGTTATATTTACTTTATGATTCAGAAGTATTATTAACAACAAAAACGGATCGGCCGCTGCTCCACACATTTAAAGGACGCCATTGGCATCCACAAAATCGGCAGCTCAGCCGAAATTCTTCATAATGCAACTAGAAAAGATATATATTTTTGAATGGCGGTAATTTTTTTTGGCTACGTTTAAAAAATCTACACAATAATTTCGTTTTTAATTACATAAAAAAAAATTAAATTAAGTAATTAGTAATTTCTATAATTATGGTTATAGCATCCATATTTAATTGTAATTGAGCCAAAAAAGAATTACTACACAACCAAACATTTTGCTTAAAATAAGTTTATATAAGCTATAAACCCATTATAATATTTAACATTTTATAACAACATTTTAACACTATTTTAACTTTACGAAACGTTTATGCATAAAGTTTTATAAATGCTTTACAACACTATTAAGTAGCATATTTGTATAACATTTTTGATAAACAGTGTTATAAACCTTCTATAAGTTTTTATGCATTAGACAGTTAGTTTATAAACTTAAAATTAAATAAAAATTTTAAATAATAATATTATTAGTTTAAAAAGTAAGTCATAAGCTTGAAGAGATAGCAAAAAAGCCGCAAAATGTTGGGTTATAAATAAATACTGATTTTTAATAAAAATTATATACAATTAATTTTATTTAAACTGCATATGGGCTTAGAAACACATATTTATATGTATTATATATTTATATAAGACTACACAACAAATATAGTAAGACCCAATATCTCTCTAAACTTGCTTAGAGAAATGTTTAAAAAAACTTACTCATTCGAAATACAAAACCGCCAAAAAACTCGAAAGGGAAATGGATTAAAAATAAAAACTATCTTAGTCAAAAAACAACAGCTACTATGTTAAATATAAATTTTAATATTTACTTAAAAATAAGCTTTTCGAAGCCAAAAAGAAATATTTCACATTTTGCTTACTAATCGTCTTTAATAATAGATTGTGTAGTGGGCGAGGCAATACTTCCTTTTTTGATTTTTTATGTCGACTAATTATTTTAGTGAAAATAGTAGAAACTTTTGGGAATTCTTAATAAAAAGCAAGTCAATGAACAAATTAAAGTTTGGACCTTTGCTTTAGAATAATATGGTATTTATTAATGAAAATAAAAAAAGTCAGTAATTGTAGTACGAATAATCTAAATATAAACAAAATTTCATCAGTGAGTTGATATTATTAATAAAAATTAAAGATTTGCTACAGAAGCTAATATATTAAAGCTGCTCAGCTTATAATCATCAAATCATAGGCCCAACATTATAATTATAATATTTTTTATAAAACTGAAATTATATAAAGCCTACAACTTTTATACATCTTAAAAATAAATAGTTATGTTCACAGACTTAATTAAATTAGCAATGTAATTTTATTTTTAATTTTTAAATTGAGTTTCCAGCCACTTTAATGTACCTTAAAATAATTAGATTGAGACTTCATATAAAATCTGATAATTTAGTTGTATCAAAGTGGCCATACAGCTGTTTCGAGTATTGCCAAATATCCATCATCAGTAATCTTGATAATAATTCTTGTATTTAATTATTCGTAAATAATTTTTGGAGATTGCAAGTACCTGGAATCGAACTCGTGCCCTGCCAAATTTTAAGATCAGAGTCAGCGCTCCTTAACCAACTGACCCAAAGCCTTGCTTGACATTTCATGTTTGCACATTTTTCTGGATTTTTGTTAATTTGCATTGAAAGTTTTATTAAATAAATTATAAGTTCTTAATTAATAAGAAGAAATTTAAAGTTGTTTCTTTAAATTTTAAAAATAATTTTTTAATTGTAATATATATACGCTTATAAAATTATATATATATTATTTACTTCATTATTGTACTTTCTTGTGAATTTCCTATTTTCTTGTTTACTTTATCGGTTGCTTTATTTATATTATTATACGAGCACGTCTGTTGAAATAATAGCCAGAAAAGCAATAGTCTGCTTTTCTAATTTGTTTATATTATAAACAAATTTACTTATTGTTTATTATTTTATGGAACTTCTGAGAATTTTCCCTTTTGAATAGATGGTAAAATATATCAAATGACTAACCAATAAAACAATTTCAAGAAATTATGTAAATCTAAAATAGATATTTGATATCGGAAGATAGATTTAAATGAATGGAATGAATGCTGACAAAAGAAATAAATAATTTCTGAACATAAGAGTATATATTATATACTATATATTATATAGTACAATATTATATATTATATTATATATTATATTATATATTAGTATATATTATATATTAAGAGTATATTATATTTATCATATAGTAAAACTAATTAAAGAAAGTATTTAGTAATTAAATAGTTTTAAATACTACAATTACCTAATATGAATAAAGTTTTTATAAAAAAAAATATTTAATAACATAATTTTAAATATCAAAATACATACAACACATTTTTTTTATAAAAATCTTTTTTTTTACTAGTTAATTTTAAAAATAAATTTAAAATAAATTTAAAAACACTTAATTTTAAATGGTATTTTAAGACATTTTTGATTAAAAACTTTTCATTCAGTTTATATACATAATATAATGCGACTATTTGAAAAATAATATCACTTTATTATTTTATTTTTATAAATAATAATATTTTATTTTTATTTTTAAAAACCATTTAAGAGTTAATATTCATTTAAAAAAAGCTATCAGAAATTGTAATTTTATATTTGAGTATATTCAATTATTTGATATAAATGATATAAAAAATTATTAGATTTTACAATATTTTTGAAAATTCCGTTAAAAAAAAAACAATAAAATATATTGTTAAATAAATATCTGGTACTTATTGTGTTGCAACCCGCAATCAATGTATATAAAATATATTTATGTGACTTAATTACTTTATAATTACTTTATGTTACTTAATATTTTATAGCATAAGTATATTTTTTTTTTTTGAGATAAAACCAAATCATTTGAATTACTGTAAATCGTTATTATTTAAAACTTTCATTCATGCAATAAACACTTAAATTTAGCATTAAATACTATCTTGGTTTTTATAAATTAACTTATATATAATAAAATAATCTTTTATCATATCCAAATAATAATGGGTATCTAAATCATAGATGCAGGTTTAAGACAGCAGTGATATTAATTTGAGACATTATTAGCTTTAAATTTAGAAATTATTTTTATTACCTTTTAAATAATAATAAATTGTTTAACTTATTTTTAAAATCTCTTTAGTATTTATTAAAATTTTGAATAAAAATCAAAAATTTCCATTTTAAGCTATAAGTATTATTTTAGATTCAAATTTTAATTTAAAAACATTACTGATTTTATATTTTAATGAAAATGTTTCAAAACTTTAATTTGACATATAATTGTTAAATAATTAATAAATAATATTTCTTTAATTTTTTTAAAATGATTTTTAGCTACATGTTAAGAAGATTTTTTAATAATAATCATAATTAATTATTTATATAATATTTTATTAGCTGAGTCTTAATATTTAATATAAAAACAACAAACTATAAAAAAAAACAATAAAATATAAAAATAAAAAATAAAATTAAAAAATATACTAGAATGCAATAAAAAAAATTAATTAAAAAATATTAAGGAAAATTAAGTAAATGGTTACTCACTTTTTATTGTTTGTAACGAATAAAATAAATAATCAATTTTTAAGTTTGGCTATTAAAATATTTTATATATAATTTTTAAATTTATATTTTTAATTGTTAATAATAAAATTGATATAAATTATTGTTATGTATAAAATATAGTTATGCTGATGAAAAGTTATTAATATTAGTAATAAATAAGCTATATATGAGGTATATAATTTAATATTTTTTTATTATTTATTTGTACGAGTTGCCAATATTTTAGTTCAGTAACAAAGTAGATTTAAAAATTAATTTAAAATCAAGAATTCTTTAAAAGAAGAATTCTAGAGTCACAAATTATTGGATGTATTTAGGAGTTATTATATATATTTTAATTTAATATTTTGTTATTTAATTTCTTTTAGACTTTTTAATAAATGCAATTTAATTCAACAAAACTCATTTCATATATTTTAATACATTTATTTGAAATTTATATTAATATTTATTTACTTTTTTTTTTGTTATGGATATATCTGTTATAATAATAATTACAGCTATAATAAAAAAATACATATATGTAAATTTTTTTGTTATTAAAATATAAAGTTTAAAAAAAATAAAAATATAAATTTAAAAAAAATAAATAAAATCTAAAATAACATTTCTATAAATTACAATTTTTTTTTTATTTAAACCATTAAAATAATATTTTAACGTTTTACATTTTTTATTTAATTATTTTTTGTCATTTAAACACTGTTTTAATAAAAACATTTGTTTTATTTGCAGAAAAACAATACATATACATTGTTTTTTGTTTTTATTTTGCTTTTATTAATTTTTTGTTATTAAAATATTATTTTTATATATTATTTTGTTTTAATTTTTTTTATATTAATTTTTTTTATTTGTTTTTATTTGCAAAACAAAATGTTTTTTATAAAAAAATTGTATTAGTAGTAAAAAATATACTTATATATTATTATTGCTTACTGTTTCGTTTTTATTTATTTTTTGGTAATAAAAAATTATTTTAATAAATTAGAATTCTGATTTATTTATTTATTGTTTTTTTGTTTTGTGCTTAAAACAATATTTTATTATATTATTATTTTTAAACAATATTTTTATTATAACAACACTATTTATTTTCAGAGTGAAATTTTCAAATAATTTTTTTATTATATTAAATTTTTTAGTTTTAATATTTTTAGTTATAAACAAATTTTATTTAAAATATTTAAATTAAACAAAAAACATTGTCAAAATGAGTGAAGATCAATATTGTATAATTATATATTAATAATATAAAAAATTATATTTACTTTTGGGTTTAGACTCTATTTTGTAGAATGTTGACTGAATGAATGTTAACTTTTTCTATATAACGTATATTCAGATTCACTTTAATAATTCAAATTCTTAATTCCAATTTAGACAGCACAAAATGTTGGTATCTGTAATTTTTTAATATCTCAAAAAATTTTTTTTGAATAAAATGATTAATTTTTTTTTGTTTTCGAAACACTTATTATTTATAAATATTTTTAAAAATTCTTAATAAAACTTTTTTTTAATTTAAATTTACACTATGCATTCACACTGAAGTTTTTTTTTTGTTGAATACTCTCTCAACATAAATGAATTTGCATATAACTTTTTTTTAATACTAAAAATTATAACTTGAAATTGTATTGCTATTGTTGTTGTTGCTCCAAACTACTTGTAAGTAAATAAGAACTAATGTTATGTTTTCTAAATATTGTATTTATGTGTTTACGCTTCCGCCGACAACGAGCTAAATAACTTCGTAGCTGACATAAGACTGAATAACTGTGGCGGATAAAGTATCTCTATCTGCTGCCACTTGCACTGCTACGTGCACGAAAGCCTCTACCGGGTTTTTTTCCACATTTTCAGATACATTTTCGTGTTTATTTTGTTTTCGTTTCGTAGATTCGGTCGTAGATACTTCGCTCGTTGTTATTGTTGTAGGTTTCGTTAGTTTTCCAACGTTTCCTAAGACAGTTTTAACTGCCTTTCGTATCTTCGTATATGTTAAACGATAAATTGCTCTTACAGTCTGATTCTCTTAATTACACGATTTTCCGTTGACTACTCAGTGTATCTCTTCGTTGCGCTTGTAATAATTTCGTATCCAGATACATTTGTCATGGTTAGCCGAGCATAACTTGGAAATTGTGATGAAAACAGATGTGCGAATGTAGGCATTGGCAACTCGCCGCCGGTATCCGCAGCGAATGTTGTTGCGCACATTTCGGTTTCTGTTTTACTTGTTTCATCAGATTTTTGTTTTGCTCTTGCATTTCGGTGGATAATATCTTAAGAGTATAAATAAATTTCATAAAATTAAAAAATATTTTTCTCTTGTTTTTGTGCTAATTTAATTTTTAAGAGTAACATTTATCCGAATTTGTGGAATGTATCTTTTTTTTTCTACTCAAATCTTTCTTATAAATTTCTTATGTGGATCGAAAAGTTTACTGTGTCGCATATTTTTATGAAGTTTTTGTTTTTGCTTCTTTCCATTTCCGTATCCGGCATTTGCTTATGTTTTTATATTTTTTTTTTTTTGAATTTCAATTTAAAAGTTCTTACCTTGCAGTAATAACAAAATGAACTTATTTAATTTTTGTAAACTAAAACTATATAATTAAATAGATTAATTTTGTTATATTTAAATAAATAATAAAAAATTAGTTTTTGCATAATTTTGATTTATATATATTAGCACGCAAAGGCAACTAAACTCTTTAAGTGTGTCCAGTATTATTAGAAACATAATATATTAACTGATAAGGAATTAAAATTTATTAAAATTTAATTAATTTTTTTTGTTATAACAAAATAATAATTAATTTTACATTCTACAAGTACAAAACTTATCACTAATAAGACACATATTCTCGACAAACCTATTTAAATATAGTGTAGGAAAAAGAAGTAATTTCGGTGCCTAAAATCTTTTTTCTTTGAAGATACAGAGAATTATTTATAATTAATATAAAATTATAATTGCACAATTATAAAAATAAAATTATAATTTTGTAATTATAAATATACAATTACCATATAATTGAAATATTTATGAATAATTATTTTTCACGGCTAAATGATTAGCCCAATGATTGAACAGAAAATATTAAAAAATTTTAGACTTCAATATTTTCTCAGGGCTTCTCACTTTTCTATTCGATATGGATTTTTAAAAACTAGTAAGGACATACACTTTATTAATTTTCATATCTCAAACCGATCAATACTTTCACATATGAATCATACAAAAAACTTGCAGCCACAAAGATAATCCATTGATATATTATCAATGGATTTTGTTAAGTTGAATTCTTGGGCGAAAATAAAATCTATATTTGGATATAATCAACGATAAAATACTTTCCCTCTATTATTTTAAGATCTTTTACAAACTTAGCTTAATTTCGAAGAAAATAGCATTCTTTTGAAATTTCTTCTGTTAAAAATTGTTTAATTGGCAAATTCTCAATTCAGTTTATAGAAAAAAATTCTACCGTACAAAGTCTTTGGAAATATTATAAATCACACAACTTTAAGGTACTGCAAGTACTACAAATACAGAAATACTGAAAATTATTTCGATTTAAAATAAATAAAAGTTTTATATAAACTGTATGCTACGCCTACATTTATCAGGTCCTTTGAAAGAAGAAAAAATTCGTAAACCCAACGAAAAATATATATAAAGATCAGCGCAACCAACAGGGATTTATGGATAGTCGAAGTAATATTTTATAAGTCTTATAATAAAAAGACAGTCCCTTAGAGGACTTCCACTTAATGTATAGGATTTTGTATTTGTTAACAGATTTCCCACTTGATAATCTTTTTTAGCAATGAGATAAAAATAAATCTTGATTATATCAATGCAGTAACCATTCTTTTTGTTTGGCAGTTGATATAATGGAGCATTAATTAAATATTTTTACCTTCCTTGACCTACTTACTGGCTTCGCCCATGAGTAGAAAGAATAAAAACACAATCAAAATCAATTAGCTGTAAACCCCAGGACAACAGCCGGACAGGTTTCAATTTTTAGAATTTTTAAATAAAATATAAGTATAATTTGAATAAAGTATAATATGTGATCATCATAGCAAATAAAAGATTGAGTCAATGTACAGTAGTTATTTTTGTGTTTGAATTCTACTCTAAAATTCAATTATTGTATCAGAAACATATTGTTAATAAAATAAAATAAAATAAATAAAATAAAATAAACTATATAAAAAAATAAAAATTAATTAATATCAGATCAAACTATTATGCAATCATCTTCAAGAACTCCTATTATGAATTTAATACAAATATATATATCAGAATTATATGGATTGAACTTCTTAATTGAATAGTGCTATAGTACTTTTAATCGACTACATACAGTTTTTCTGAAAATACATGTTTTGTAGGGAAGAAAATAAGACTACAAAGTAGGTGTTTAAAGTTAGCGCGGCACCGATGTATTAACTAAAGAAATAACAAGGTGTAGATTTTCTATTGAGTGAAAAAATACATCTGTAATACTTTGATTTATTGTGAAAACTTTTCCCCTAAAATCTTTATTAAGATTTATAAAATTGGAATTACTAATGAATTATACTGAATTGATATAACCCAGCGGCTTCACTGCTTCAAGGTATTTGTTTCCGGTGGAGTGATCAAGTTGAGAGAATACTAACCGACCTTGATGTAAGAGACTGGAGAAGGTGCGCAAGTAACAGAGGCGTCTGGAAAGACATGCAGCGTCAGGCCGAAACCCGGTAACGAGTTATTATGGCTACATAAGTAACTAATGAATCATACTAACTGAATCAATTAGCCCATTTAAAAACAAAATTATTATTAACATTAGAATTAAACAAATCCAAATTTTATTATTAAACCTATATATATGTATCATGTATATATTCATTATTAACTTATCGGAGTAAATAGGTAACAAATTTAATAAAATATTAAATTAAAAATATTTTATGATTAATAATATTACTTTCTCGAAGGATATACATACTCAACTAAGCGATACTTAGTAAATTTTGTTTAGCATATATACTTTTTCCTTAACATATGATATTAATCCTCAATGATTTATTTAAAAAAATATAATACTTGCAATAAATATTATTATATGAATAATATTAATAAATATAAAAATAATAAATATAAAAGTATTTAAAATAAAATGTTTTGTAAGATTATTACAACTTTAGTACATAAATGCATCATCATAAACTTTTCCTTTTATATTCCGAATCCAATATAGGTCAATCTTAAGTCTGATTTTGAATTTTTAAATATTAATTCTCAAAAGACGCCTCGAATTTTGTAAATTACTAATTCTATACTAAAATGTCATGCTTTTCCTCTTTAACTTATCAACTTATATTTTACAATAAAATATTAAATTTAAAAAGTTTAAACTGAAATGTCTTGTTTAGTCCAGAATAAGTTCTTATTAGCATAAACTAACTTAAAAATAATTGTTATTGCTAAACTTAATACAAAAATGTAGTAGCAAACTTGTAAAATGATAACCTTTGACATTAACACATCTATTTTATGAAGATATTTTTGTTGAAGGAGTTT
>NC_051847.1:116339507-116358461 GCF_002237135.1 Teleopsis dalmanni
TTCGTTTACGGCAGCTGTTGAAACCAGTTCACCTCAGTAGTGCGTTGCGAAAAAAACAATGGAAAAAAATATTGGACAAAGAGTTTGCATCAAATTTTGTGTTTCGAACGAAATTTCGTGTGCAGAATCGTTGCGAATGCTACAAAAGGCTTATGGGGAATCAGTTTTATCGAAAACTCAAGTTTATGAGTGGTACAAAGCCTTTCAGGACGGTCGTACGACCGTCGAAGACATTTCGCAACGCACTACTGAGGTGAACTGGTTTCAACAGCTGCCGTAAACGAACTGTCTGACAGATCGCGCTCATTTTTGGCATAGTAATTAAGGACAGTGCTGCCAAACTACATACTTAAAATATCGAAAAATATACAGCGCGCGAATTTTAAATGAGAATTTCCGAAAACTTTTCAGTCTTAATGTATACGAGTATATTAAATAAAAAAAAATCTTGCTATTTAATTTAAAAGCAAGCTTGTCAGGGTATACATATAAATACGTAATTGATGGCTTTAAAATTCCCCTAGTTGCTTACTTCCCACTCTCATCAAACTAACTTAAAATTATAATAATTAAATTTTTGAATATAAAATGTTTATATATATATTATAAAAATAAGCATGTACAATATTAAGAAACTTTTTGTACAATAAAAAATCGTGTTAACTTTTTCACATTACATACAAGAAAATTTTCCATTAAAATATTTTACTGCTGCGTACTTTAAGTACAATATATTATTACGGATTCATATACATATATACACATATATATATATATATATACATTGTGACCGAAAGGTTTTCGGAAGTTCTCATTTAAAATTCGCGCGCTGTATATTTTTCGATATTTTAAGTTTAATGTAGTTTGGCACACTGTCCTTAATTCTATGCCAAAAATGAGCGCGATTCTTCAGACAGTTCGTTTACGGCAGCTGTTGAAACCAGTTCCCCTCAGTAGTGCGTTGCGAAAAAACAATGGAAAAAAATATTGAACAAAGAGTTTGCATCAAATTTTGTGTTTCGAACGAAATTTCGTGTGCAGAATCGTTGCGAATGCTACAAAAGGCTTATGGGTAATCAGTTTTATCGAAAACTCAAGTTTATGAGTGGTACAAAGCCTTTCAGGACGGTCGTACGACCGTCGAAGACATGCCGCGTTCTGGACGACCTTCGGCCTCTACCACCGACGAAAACATTGAAAAGGCAAAGGAAATCGTGTTCCAAAATCCTCATGTGAGTGTTAGAGAGATAGCACGAGAGCTAGGCATCGGTCGTGAGAGCTATCCGCCGTAAACGGCCTCAATTGTGGAAGGATAATTCATGGATTTTTCATGACGATAATGCTCCCTCGCACCGAGCCAACATTATCAACGATTTTAAGGCCAAACATTCAATAAATACCATCAAACAGCCACCGTATTCACCTGATCTTGCACCGTGTGACTTTTTCCTGTTTCCCAAACTCAAATTACCACTCAGAGGAACGCGTTTTGAATCCATAGAAGACGAAAAACAGAATTCGCAGAGGGAACTCAAAGCCATACCGGAAAGCGCCAATAAAAAATGTTTTGATGATTGGAAGAAACGTTGGCATTGTGTGTATCGCTTCTAATGGAGCATATTTTGAAGGAGATAAAATAAATATTGATGAAGATTAAGAATTTTGCGTTTGTACATTGTGACCGGAAACTTTTCGGTCACAATGTATAGTATATAACGATAAAAATATGTTTTTTTTAATAACAATTACATTAGTTTTACATTTGCACGCGATCACGAATTATAAATTATTTTTGATTTCAGCTCACAAATGTTAAATGTTTAATAGTTTTAAACAATTTTCAGAATTTAATGTTCGAGTATTTTCAAATTTAAATAATGTATATTTGCTTTTATTTCCTTTTGAGACATAAAATTCAACCCAGATATATATTTTTATTGTCGTAACTTAAGGTGTACACTTTTATACCCAGTTGTTAAAATGAGCATTTTAAAAAGTAGTAATTAAATATTAGTAATATTTACTTTATGATTCAGAAGTATTATTAACAACAAAAACGGATCGGCCGCTGCTCCACACATTTAAAGGAAGCCATAGGCATCCACAAAATCGGTAGCTCAGCCGAAATTCTTCATAATGCAACTAGAAAAGATATATATTTTTGAATGGCGGTAATTTTGTTTGGCTACATCGTTTAAAAAATCTACACAATAATTTCGTTTTTAATTACATAAAAAAAAATTAAATTAAGTAATTAGTAATTTCTATAATTATGGTTATAGCATCCATATTTAATTGTAATTGAGCCAAAAAAGAATTACTACACAACCAAACATTTTGCTTAAAATAAGGTTATAGAAGCTATAAACCTACATATTATAATATTTAACATTTTATAACAACATTTTAACACTATTTTAACTTTACGAAACGTTTATGCATAAAGTTTTATAAATGCTTTACAACACTATTAAATAGAATATTTGAATAACATTTTTGATAAACATTGTTATAAACCTTTTATAAGTTTTTATGCATTAGACAGTTAGTTTATAAACTTAAAATTAAATAAAAATTTTAATTAATAATATTATTAGTTTAAAAAGTAAGTCATAAGCTTGAAGAGACAGCAAAAAAGCCGCAAAATATTGGGTTATAAATAAATACTGATTTTTAATAAAAGTTATATATATTTAAATTGCATATGGGCTTTAAAACACATATTTATATGTATTATATATTTATATAAGACTACACAACGAATATAGTAAGACCCAATATCTCTCTAAACTTGCTTAGAGAAATGTTTAAAAAAACTTACTCATTCGAAATACAAAACCGCCAAAAAACTCGAAAGGGAAATGGATTAAAAATAAAAACTATCTTAGTCAAAAAACAACAGCTACTATGTTAAATATAAATTTTAATATTTACTTAAAAATAAGCTTTTCGAAGCCAAAAAGAAATATTTCACATTTTGCTTACTAATCGTCTTTAATAATAGATTGTGTAGTGGGCGAGGCAATACTTCCTTTTTTGATTTTTTATGTCGACTAATTATTTTAGTGAAAATAGTAGAAACTTTTGGGAATTCTTAATAAAAAGCAAGTCAATGAACAAATTAAAGTTTGGACCTTTGCTTTAGAATAATATTTATTAATGAAAATAAAAAAATTAAAAAAACAAAAATAAGAACGGATAGTCAGTAATTGTAGTACGAATAATCTAAATATAAACAAAATTTCATCAGTGAGTTGATATTATTAATAAAAATTAAAGATTTGCTACAGAAGCTAATATATTAAAGCTGCTCAGCTTATAATCATCAAATCATAGGCCCAACATTATAATTATAATATTTTTTATAAAACTGAAATTATATAAAGCCTACGACTTTTATACATCTTAAAAATAAATAGTCATGTTCACACAATTCATTAAATTAGCAAAATAATTTTATTTTTAATTTTTAATTTGGGTTTCCAGCCACTTTAATGTACCTTAAATTAATTAGATTGAGACTTCATATAAAATCTGATAATTTAGTTGTATCAAAGTGGCCATACAGCTGTTTCAAGTATTGCCAAATACCCATCATCAGTGGTCTTGCAAATAGTTCTTGTATTTAATTATTCGAAAATAATTTTTGGAGATTACAAGTACCTGGAATCGAACTCGTGTCCTGCCAAATTTCATGATCAGAGCCAGCGCTCCTTAACCAACTGACCCAAAGCCTTGCTTGACATTTCATGTTCGCGCATTTTTTTGGATTTTTGTTAATTTGCATTGAAAGTTTTATTAAAAAAATTATAAATTCTTAATTAATAAGAAGGAATTTAAAGTTGTTTCTTTAAATTTTAAAAATAATTTTTTAATTGTAATATATACGCTTGTAAAATTATATATATATTAATTATTTCATTATTGTACTTTCTTGTGAATTTCTTATTTTCTTGTTTACTTTATCGGTTGCTTTATTTATATTATTATAAGAGCACGTCTGTTGAAATAATAGCCAGAAAAGCAATAGTCTGCTTTTCTAATTTGTTTATATTATAAACAAATTTACTTATTGTTTATTATTTTATGGAACTTCTGAGAATTTTCCCTTTTGAATAGATGGTGAAATATATCAAATGACTAAGCAATAAAACAATTTCAAGAAATTATGTAAATCTAAAATAGATATTTGATATCGGAAGATAGATTTAAATGAATGGAATGAATGTTGACAAAAGAAATAAATATTTCTGAACATAAAAGTTATTTATATACTATATAATTATAGTATAATTTTATATATTATTAATTATTATATTATATATTATATTATATATTATATTTATATTATATATATATTATATTATATATATATTATATATATATATTATATTATATATATATAATATATATATTATATATTATATTATATATTATATTATATATTATATTATATATTAGTATATATTACATATTAAGAGTATATTATATTTATCATATAGTAAAACTAATTATAGAAAGTATTTAGTAATTAAATAGTTTTTAATACTACAATTACCTAATATGAATAAAGTTTTTATAAAAGAAAATATTTAATAACATAATTTTAAATATCAAAATATATACAACACATTTTTTTTATAAAAATGTTTTTTTTTACATTATATATTATATTATATATTATATTATATATTATATTATATATTAGTATATATTACATATTAAGAGTATATTATATTTATCATATAGTAAAACTAATTATAGAAAGTATTTAGTAATTAAATAGTTTTTAATACTACAATTACCTAATATGAATAAAGTTTTTATAAAAGAAAATATTTAATAACATAATTTTAAATATCAAAATATGTACAACACATTTTTTTTATAAAAATGTTTTTTTTTACTAGTTAATTTTAAAAGTAAATTTAAAAAAATTTAAAAACACTTAATTTTAAATGGTTTTGTAAGACATTTTTGATTAAAAACTTTTCATTCAGTTTAAATACATTAAATACATTTAAATACATACATTATTTTATTTTTATAAATAATAATATTTTATTTTATTTTTTAAAAACCATTTAAGAATTAATTACATATATTTATAGTTTTATTAAAATAATATTATATCAAAATTTTTTACTTAATTTTACATTTATTTACGTATTCTGTTATTATTAAGAATCTTATATACTATGACAAAAAAATTCATTTCAAAAAGAAAAAAAATAATAAGGATATTTTTAAAATTTAATTATTATGTAATCTTTAATCAAATATATCTCCAGATCGATTAGAACATTTGAATTTAATAATTACCACACCATTGCCCCGTCTTTGATATTGATATGTGTAATACTAAAATTTTATTATTTGTTAATTTTGCATAAGTTTTTGTTTATGAATATTTTAAAGTTCATTATTAGAGCAATTAAATGATATATAGAAACTAAAACATATTATAAGTTTTTTCTGTTTTTATTTCTCGGTTTATTTAATTTCTTTGCTGTACATATATATATGTAAATTCTAGGGGAAACATAGGACCGCAGTCTTCGGTATGGTAAGTAATTTTTAAATAAACGAAATGTCAACGATATTCATTTAAAAAAAACTATCAGAAATTGTAATTTTATATTACAGTATATTCAATTATTTCTTTTAAAAAGGCTAATGATATAAAAAAATTATTAGATTTTATAATATTTTTGAAAATTCCGTTAAAAAAAAAACAATAAAATATATTGTTAAATAAATATCTGGTACTTATTGTGTTGCAACCCGCAATCAATGTATATAAAATATATTTATGTGACTTAATTACTTTATAATTACTTTATGTTACTTAATATTTTATAGCATAAGTATATTTTTTTTTTTTGAGATAAAACCAAATCATTTGAATTACTGTAAATCGTTATTATTTAAAACTTTCATTCATGCAATAAACACTTAAATTTAGCATTAAATACTATCTTGGTTTTTATAAATTAACTTATATATAATAAAATAATCTTTTATCATATCCAAATAATAATGGGTATCTAAATCATAGATGCAGGTTTAAGACAGCAGTGATATTAATTTGAGACATTATTAGCTTTAAATTTAGAAATTATTTTTATTACCTTTTAAATAATAATAAATTGTTTAACTTATTTTTAAAATCTCTTTAGTATTTATTAAAATTTTGAATAAAAATCAAAAATTTCCATTTTAAGCTATAAGTATTATTTTAGATTCAAATTTTAATTTAAAAACATTACTGATTTTATATTTTAATGAAAATGTTTCAAAACTTTAATTTGACATATAATTGTTAAATAATTAATAAATAATATTTCTTTAATTTTTTTAAAATGATTTTTAGCTACATGTTAACAAGATTTTTTAATAATAATCGTAATTAATTATTTATATAATATTTTATTGGCTGAGTCTTAATATTTAATATAAAAACAACAAACTATAAAAAAAAACAATAAAATATAAAAATTAAAAATAAAATTAAAAAATATACTAGAATGCAATAAAAAAAATTAATTAAAAAATATTAAGGAAAATTAAATAAATGGTTACTCACTTTTTATTGTTAGTAACGAATAAAATAAATAATCAATTTTTAAGTTTGGCTATTAAAATATTTTTTAAATAATTTTTAAATTCATATTTTTAATTGTTAATAATAAAATTGATATAAATTATAGTTATGTATAAAATATAGTTATGCTGATGAAAAGTTATTAATATTAGTAATAAATAAGCTTTATATGAGGTATATAATTTAATAATTGTTTTATTATTTATTTGTACGAGTTGCTCATATTTTAGTTCAGTAACAAAGTAGATTTAAAAATTAATTTAAAATTAAGAATTCTTTAAAAGTAGAAATTACAGATTATTGGATGTATTTAGGAGTTAATATATATTTTTTAATTTAATATTTTGTAATTTAATTTAGAGTTTTTAATAAATGCACTTCAATTTAACAAAACTCATTTCATATATTCTAATACATTTATTTGTAATTTATATTGATATTTATTTATTTTTTTTTTATGGATATACTTATTATAATAATAATTTCAGCTATAATAAAAAAATACATATATGTAAATTTTTTTTTGTTATTAAAAAAATAAAGTTTGAGAAAAAATAAAAATAAAAATATAAAAAAAATAAATAAAATCTAAAATAATATTTCAATAAATTACAATTTTTTTTTGATTAATGCCATTAAAATAATATTTTAACGTGTTATATTTTTTATTTAATTATTTTTTGTCATTTAAATACTGTTTTAGTAAAAAAAATTTGTTTTATTTGCAGACAAACAATATATATACATTGTTTTTTGTTTTTATTTTGCTTTTATTAATTTTTTGTTATTAAAATATTATTTTAATATATTAGAATTTTTTTTTATTTGTTTTTATTTGCAAAACAAAATGTTCTTTATAAAAAAATTGTATTAGTAGTAAAAAATATTATTAATTTTTTGGTAATAAAAAATTATTTTAACAAATTAGAATTCTGATTTATTTATTTATTGTTTTTTGTTTTGTGCTTAAAACAATATTTTATTATATTATTATTTTTAAACAATATTTTTATTATAACAACACTATTTTAATAAATAAATTTATTTTCAGAGTTAAATTTTCAAATAATTTTTTATTATATTAAATTTTTTAGTTTTAATATTTTTAGTTATAAACAAATTTTATTTAAAATATTTAAATTAAACAAAAAACATTGTCAAAATGAGTGAAGATCAATAGTATATAATTATATATTAATAATATAAAAAATTATATTTACTTTTAGGTTTAGACTCTATTTTGTAGAATGTTGACTGAATGAATGTTAACTTTTTCTATATAACGTATATTCTGATTCACTTTAATAATTCAAATTCTTAATTCCAATTTAGACAGCACAAAATGTTGGTATCTGTAATTTTTTAATATCTCAAAAAATTTTTTTTTGAATAAAATGATTATTATTAATTTTTTTTTGTTTTCGAAACACTTATTATTTATAAATATTTTTAAAAATTCTTAATAAAATTTTTTTAAATTTAAATTTACACTATGCATTCACACTGAAGTTTTTTTTTTTGAATACTCTCTCAACATAAATGAATTTGCATATAACTTTTTTTTTAATACTAAAAATTATAACATGAAATTGTATTGCTATTGTTGTTGTTGCTCCAAACTACTTGTAAGTAAATAAGAACTAATGTTATGTTTTCTAAATATTGTATTTATGTGTTTACGCTTCCGCCGACAACGAGCTAAATAACTTCGTAGCTGACATAAGACTGAATAACTGTGGCGGATAAAGTATCTCTATCTGCTGCCACTTGCACTGCTACGTGCACGAAAGCCTCTACCGGGTTTTTTTCCACATTTTCAGATACATTTTCGTGTTTATTTTGCTTTCGTTTCGTAGATTCGGTCGTAGATACTTCGCTCGTTGTTATTGTTGTAGGTTTCGTTAGTTTTCCAACGTTTCCTAAGACAGTTTTAACTGCCTTTCGTATCTTCGTATATGTTAAACGATGAATTGCTCTTACAGTCTGATTCTCTTAATTACACGATTTTCCGTTGACTACTCAGTGTATCTCTTCGTTGCGCTTGTAATAATTTCGTATCCAGATACATTTGTCATGGTTAGCCGAGCATAACTTGGAAATTGTGATGAAAACAGATGTGCGAATGTAGGCATTGGCAACTCGCCGCCGGTATCCGCAGCGAATGTTGTTGCGCACATTTCGGTTTCTGTTTTACTTGTTTCATCAGATTTTTGTTTTGCTCTTGCATTTCGGTGGATAATATCTTAAGAGTATAAATAAATTTTATAAAATTAAAAAATATTTTTCTCTTTTTTTTGTGCTAATTTAATTTTTAAGAGTCACATTTATCCGACTTTGTGGAATGTATCTTTTTTTTTCTACTCAAATCTTTCTTATAAATTTCTTATGTGGATCGAAAAGTTTACTGTGTCGCATATTTTTATGAAGTTTTTGTTTTTGCTTCTTTCCATTTCCGTATCCGGCATTTGCTTATGTTTTTATATTTTTTTTTTTTGAATTTCAATTTAAAAGTTCTTACCTTGCAGTAAAGACAAAATTAACTTATTTAATTTTTGTAAGCTAAAACTATATAATTAAATTGAATAATTTTGTTATATTTAAATAAATAATGAAAAATTAGTTTTTGCATAATTTTGATTTATATATATTAGCACGCAAAGGCAACTAAACTCTTTAAGTGTGTCCAGTATTATTAGAAACATAATATATTAACTGCTAAGGCATAAAATTTATTAAAATTTAATTAATTTTTTTTTGTTATAACAAAATAAGAATCAATTTTGCATTCTACAAGTACAAAACTTATTACTAATAAGACACATATTCTCGACAAACCTATTTAAATATAGTGTAGGAAAAAGAAGTAATTTCGATGCCTAAAATCTTTTTTCTTTGAAGATACAGAGAATGATTTATAATTAATATAAAATTATAATTGCACAATTATAAATATAAAATTATAATAGTGTAATTATAAATATACAATTATAATTGAAATATTTATGAATAATTATTTTACATGGCTATATGATTAGCCTAATGATTGAACTGAGAAAATATTAAAAAATTTTAGACTTCAATATTTTCTCAGTACTACCCTCTTTTCTAATCGATATGGATTTTTGAAAACTAATAAGGACATAGACTTTATTAATTTATATCTCAATGTGTTCAATACTTTAACATATGAATCATACAAAAAACTTGCAGCCACAAAGATAATCCATTGATATATTATCAATGGATTTTGTTAAGTTAAATTCTTGGGCCAAAACAAAATCTATATTTGGATATAATCACTGATGAAATACTTTGCCTCTATTATTTTAAGATCTTTTACAAACTTAGCTTAATTTCGAAGAAAATAGCATACTTTTGAAATTTCTTCTGTTCGAAATTGTCTAATTGGCAAATTCTCAATTCAGTTTATAGAAAAAAATTCTACCATACAAAGTCTTTGGAAATATTACGTATCAAACCATTTTAAGTACTACAAATATAGAAATACTGAAAATTATTTTGATTTAAAATAAGTAGAAGTTTTATATAAACTGTATGTTATATCTATATTTATCAGGTCTTTAGAAAGAAGAAAAAAATGGTCAGCGTAACCAACAGGGATTTATGGACAATCGAAGTAATATTTTATAAGTTTTATAATAAAAAGAGAGTCCCGTACGGTTTTGCCAAGAACTTCCACTTAATGTATAGCATTTTGTATTTGTTAACAGATTTCCCACTTGATAATCTTTTTTAGCAATGAGATAAAAATAGATCTTAATTAAATCAATACAATAACCATTCTTTTTGTTTGGCAGTTGATATAATGGAGCATTAATTAAATTTTTTTACCTTTCTTGACCCACTTACTGGCTTGGCCCATGAGTAGAAAGAATAAAAACACAATCAAAATCAATTAGCTGTAAACCCCAGGACAACAGCCGGACAGGTTTCAATTTTAAGAATTTTTAAATAAAATATAAGTATAATTTGAATAAAGTATAATATGTGATCATTATAGCAAATAAAAGATTGAGTCAAGGTACAGTAGTTATTTTTGTGTTTGAATTCTACTCTAAAATTCAATAATTGTATCAGAAACATATTGTAAATAAAATAAACTATATAAAAAATAAGAATTAATTAATATCAGATCAAACTATTAGGCAATCATCTTCAAGAACTCCTATTATGAATTTAATACAAATAAATATATCAGAATTATATGGATTGAACTTCTTAATTCAATAGTGCTATAGTACTTTTAATCGACTACATACAGTTTTTCTGAAAATACAGGTTTTGTAGGGAAGAGAATAATACTACAAAATAGGTGTTTAAAGTTAGCGCGACACAGATGTGTTAACTAAAGAAATAACAAGGTTCAGATTTTCTATTGGGTGAAAAAACACGTCTCCATTAAATGAGTTTAATACTTTGATTTATTGTGGAAATCGGCTTTGCAAAAACTTTTTCCCATAAGATCTTTATTAAGATTTATAAAATTGGAATTACTAATGAATTATACCGAATTGATATAATTCAGCGAATTAACATCTAGCGGCTTTGCTACCTTAGTCATGTCGTAAGAATGGATGAAGATGCTCCAGCGAAAAAGGCGTTTGAAGCAGTAGTTGAAGGAAGAAGGCGAAGAGGTAGACCGTGTTTTCGTTGAAGTGATCAAGTTGAGAGAACACTAACCGACCTTGATGTAAGAGACTGGAGAGGGTATGCAAGTAACAGAGGCGTCTGGAAAGACATGCAGCGTCAGGCCGAAACCCGGTAACGAGTTGTTATGGCTACATAAGTAACTTATGAATAAGTAACTAATAACTTGACCATTTTGCTCATTTAAAAACAAAATTATAATTAACATTAGAATTAAACAAATCCAAATTTTATTATTAAACCTATATATATGTGTCATGTATATATTCATTATTAACTTATCTGAGTAAATAGGTAACAAATTTAATAAAATATTAAATTAGAAATATTTTATGATTAATAATATTACTTTCTCGAAGGATATACATACTCAACTAAGCGATACTTAGTAAATTTTGTTTAGCATATATACTTTTTCCTTAACATATAATATTAATCCGCAATGATTTATTTAAAAAATATAATACTTGCAATAAATATTATTATTCATATATAATATTATTATTATTAATATGAATAATATTAATAAATATAAAAATATTTAAAATAAAAAGTTTTGTAAGATTATTACAACATAAATGCATCATCATAAACTTTTCTTTTTATATTCCAGATCATATATAGGTCATTCTTAAGTCTGATTTTGAATTTTTAAATATTAATTCTCAAAAGACTCCTCGAATTTTGTGCATTACTAATTCTATACTAAAATGTCACGCTTTTCCTCTTTAACTTATCAACTTATATTTTACAATAAAATATTAAATTTAAAAAGTTTAAACTGAAATGGCTTGTTTAGTTGAGAATAAGTTCTTATTAGCATAAACTTACTTAAAAATAATTGTTATTGCTAAACTTAATACAAAAATGTAGTAGCAAACTTGTAAAATGATAACCTTTGACATTAACACATCTATTTTATGAAGATATTTTTGTTGAAGGAGTTTGCTTAGGTAAAATCAGCTCCAAACGGAACCCATTTTAATGGAGAAAAATAATATCAAAAATAGCCAAGTCATGCACTCCGAAATTGTAATTTATTTTCATTGGACCAACACGACTTAGAACTTAAGTTTTATTTAAAAGCGATAAGGGATTTAAAATGCGGATGCATTTAACGAACAAGAAATAATATTCACAGAAAAAAATCCAAGAAAACTGAAAAGTATCAGTGAAAAGATGTATATGTCCCTAAACAAAAACTACAAAAACTGCAAAAAAAAAGCTTTAAAGAATGTGGAAAAAGAAAATTTTTACAATAAAAAGCCAAAGACAACGACAAACTTTCTTTAAGATTTCCACAGTCTCCGTGCAAGTCGCAATAGGAAAATGCACATAACTTTAGCAAAAAATTTACTTTTATGTTGGGAAAAACATTGTAAGAAATCAAAGGCAAAATAATAACAAAAAATAAAAAAACTATTTAAAAAGTGAAAAAAAATTAGAACAAAATATAGGTGTGCAGTACTTGAGCACAGAGGATACTCACTGTTGAGTTTTAAATCACAAATAAAAAAGGCAGAACCTTAAAAATTGGTTAAACTGCACAAATGCTCGTAAGTTAGAATCATGAAAAGTTACAGACTGAATAACTTTTCCCCACAACAATAGCAACAATGGACTGAGTATCTTCAGCTGAAAAAATTGCAGCAAACAATTTTCAATTTCAACGGCACACGATATTTTCATTTGATCTTGCATTCAACATGGAGTTTTTAGATACTGCGATACTTAGTGAAGAAAAAAACTAACCTCGTTGCGGAAAATTGGATTGACTAGGCAATTGTGTTTATGACAAAGATACAAATTTTTTTTTTCATGAACAAAACCGACAGTAACTTATTTTAAATTTATTTATTTGAAGGGAAGCTTAGGTAATTAGCATTCAAATATGCAAACTTATTAGAAGTGCTATTATAGCAGATATAGATATGGATCCTATACTATGCTATAATGACTCCGATCACTATTTTGAGATGTATTCCTTTTAATTACATTCAAAAGTATTTTTTGTTGTATTTTGATCGCTGCATTAACGTGTGTGAATGGTTATTTCTATCAAGTTGACTGATGATCAGAACTTACTCTCTTTGGTCCATGTCTATAAACGACCTTTGGCTAAAAATTTTAGCTCTAAGTCCATATTCACCTGTTTTGGTGAGATTGTAACTCATGCATTTGATAACGAGTGGAAGCATTTTTGTGTACCTAAAATCTTCCAAGTGATCTGTCGTAAAAGGCGGCTAAAACCCCGACGCTATGCCGATACTTCCAAGAAGTGTGCATGGTAGTAAGTAACACAGTACTTGTGACACCCGACCGGAGGGGTCAGGCGCCCACAGCTTCGACTGTCCTTACCAACAGAGGGTAGCAGTGGCTATGGTTAATTCCAAAATTTACCCGGTAGAAAAGATTGGTATTCATTTGTCATCATTCGGCGTGGAGTTGTATATTTATCACTAGGTGATGTGATCCAAAGATCAGCAGCGGTTTTAGATGGGACTCGCTCCTTGCCAAAGAGAAAGTTATGTCCTGCATACTTAACTTTATTAGAACTTGTCAAATTCTTTGGAATTTCATTGAGGTGTTGGGGTTCGCATTGTTCGCATGACCGTTGCGTTAAATACTCTCATATTTAATTATATTTTCATTCCCCATTATAATGGACTTCCACATCCGCATTTTTTTAAAAAGTTTTTAAGTAAGAATTGTTTAGTTGGTAACTCTTATACAGTGCGGTATATAAGTTCAAAAAACACATCCTGACTGATATTCCTCTGTTGCACAATTGATATTTCTAAGCATAACTAAGATTGAAAAGAGATTGGATTTTTATCTTTCACAAATGTGTTAAAGCCACTTCAAATTGAAGATTGCTTAAAAACGCTTGTTTCTAAGCCAACGTGACGTCAAAATTTCATTTTTTTTTTTTGGGTTTTTTTATTTTGAGACTGTAAAATCATGCAATTACATGCAGTTCCGCTGATACTGCATTTGGCCTGCATTTCGGCTGCATTAGTAACATTTTAGTCAAGAAAATGCCATTTACCTTAAGTGCATCATGTGCAGGAACCGTTTCCACTTACACTTTTTAGTTTTACTCTTCATCGTTGATTAGTTGCGTTGGTGTTGTTTGCTTGGTCGGTTACGTGGCTTTTTAACTTTTTTAGATTTCAGCTGCATTTTTGCAGTTTTGCAGTTCTGCATTTCGGAACGAACTTCCTATGCACAACGTTTATCAAACTATTTTTGTTGTTATTGTTGGTATAGTTGGTGCGGTTGATGCGGTTTATATGTACACTCTGCTCCTTTATAGTATTTTTGTATTATAGTTTTTACCTCCGAGTTTGCGTCTGTGTCTACCTCTACTTTTGCCTTTACCAGTAGTTTTACGTAGAAATACTTAACGCTTGAGTGGCTACTTGATTTTGTGCCATTTAATATGTAAGAGCTTCTAAGTAGAGAATATCTAACACTTTTTTCTAAATGCGTCCGCATTGGCACAGTCTGGGTACACTTTTTTGAAGTAATATCGTGGTATCATGCTCATCAACAATGTTTCGCAAAGGTTCGGAAGGGCAGGAGAAGACAAGGCTAGTGCCTACCTTTGTTAACCACTATAGTTAGTTGACTTTAGTCGGTATGTTTTGATGGAAACATACCGATGTTCCTATATTATAACACATTTTACCTAGTTTCACTTTTTTAGATTCTTGTTGTTATTTTATTTTTAAATTGAAAACCATTGATTGACTCTTTCTATACATTTTGAGGAATCTATTTTAAATTAAAAGCTTTGTGGAATTTTTTACAAATTAAGTTGCAGTGTTCATTTAAATTTAATGAAATGAAAATATTGGCAATAATCTAAAAATACTCTGTGAATAAAGAGATAAAGAAATCATTTTATCCTTTTCTAGAATTTGCAAATAATTTGTTTTTATTAATAAGGTCAAGGTCCACTGGAGACTTGAAGAGATGAAAAATCCTAACAACTTAATGAAAATGTGATTATTTTAATAGAATTTCTGGTAGCTCTTAGTTAACCACAAATAGTACCAGTTAAATTTTTACTTAGCTCGATTTCATATTTTATTTTTAACAATTTTTGTTATTACGTATATTTTATTGTATAGCTTCAACTATCTTTTTAATCAATCAAACTTGGTACAGTTTTTTTGTTTGGTTATATAAAGTAGTATTTTATTTCCAACCCCTACATTGTTTATGTATTCAGTAATGCACGAAAACTTATTTTTATATTAATTTTGATGACATAATTATAATAAATTTTCTAAATCGTTTCCATCAAAATTATTGA
This sequence comes from Teleopsis dalmanni, assembly GCF_002237135.1. NCBI lineage: Eukaryota > Metazoa > Arthropoda > Insecta > Diptera > Diopsidae > Teleopsis > Teleopsis dalmanni. Next base: position 116,355,101 of record NC_051847.1, read on the forward strand.
TCAAACTAAATGCTAATGTCAAATCGCAATTTCATGTCATTGCATTGTACCCGTATATCTTGGCAATCAATTTGTATAAATTTTTCAATATTATTTATTTATTCATAGTTTAGTGACAAGTAAACCTATAAGCTAAGCCTATATAAATACATATAACGAAAGCACCCCCTGCACTAACATACTTCTATGGAAGTTGGCGTTTGTATGGCAATATGTGAACCCATTCCTCAAATATATCTGCCAGCAGCACGCTATTATTTATTTATATTTAAATTAACCTTTCTACTAAACTGTTTATAGTTTATAAATATTTCATGTGAATTTGTAGTTACAATTTAGAATTTTCGATTATTTTCAAAGTATTTTCCTTGTCATGTCAAACAACAATTATTCTGAAATTGCAGAGGTAGTAAGTATCTATACACACTGATTTTCGTCACGACTACTGACGTGTTACAATAATGTAAGCTATATAAAATTAAAATAAAAAATTAATAAAAATTGAGTTTTTTTTGTTATATTTTCAGTAAAAGTTTCTGATTGTATTAAATATTATTTTAATTTGTTTATTCAATATTCAAAAAAAGTTTATGTGTATCGTGAAGAAAAGTGAATTTCAACTATATTGACAACTGCATATATGTACGTTCAGTAATGGGGCATATAAACCTGGCATATAAAAATAAAGTAAAATTTATAGACTTTTTACTGTGTCGATACTAAAACCGAGTCGTTTTTATTTTATGCGCAGAAAACCATTAAAAATGAGGTAAGCTAAAATCGAGCCACTTTATAGTAAATGCCGATATGTTAGGTTTATTCCTAATATAAATTATTTACGATATTTAGTAAAGAAGTAATTATTAACAGTTTTTAAATAAGAACAAAAACCATGTCAATATGAGAAGTGGCTATTCATGCTTTAAAGGATGTGGATATTAAATACTTAAAAAACATTATAATATCACTTTCATTGACATTTGTTAAATAAATGAAAAAAAATTACGTTTGTAAATAATTATAATATTTAAAATTATTATTTATGCTATTTAAAAATTTTTTTCTCGTCTAAGAAACAAAAAAAAATTTTTATTTATTACCAATAACACGGATATTTTACTCTTGAACACATAGGTTCTGTCTTTTATGATTGTATTTCATTGAGCCATAAAATATATTATAATATACCCTCTACTTTACCGATATTATCAGTGAACTGAAGTATATCATATATACTACAGAATAATATAGATAATAATATAGATAATAAATATCTTGATTACTGTGGATATAACAAATGGCATATGATTTCATAAAGAGAGGGTTCAACTAGACTTTTTTAATTAATTAATTAACTAAAAGAATACTCTCTAAAAGCCTCAGTAATAATAATTTAATATAAAACTATTTAAACGACCTTAGCATGAAATTTATATATACAATTTTGCATATACGTTTGCCAAGTATATGATCTTTATTCATTTTTAAGATAATATCTATCTATAAATCCCTAGGCTCTACGAGGACAAGAGGACTACAGTAAGTAAGTAACACCTATCTCTTTGATGTTGAAATTCCTAAAATGAACATTAGTTTTAAGATTCATACAACTAGTCCATTTCTAACCTATGTTTGCAAGGGAAATGTATAACTTACAATATATGATCGGAAAATACTTGTAAAATACGTGATCTCTCTGTATTTCAGAGTTTTCACTTTAGAATTTGGTACAATACTAAATTTAAGGAAATATGCAACAACAACGCTGTCATTCGTTTTCTCAAAGCACCATGTAGAAGATGGCCCAACCATGTAATCCGAAAGCTTGATGACAGACAGCATATTTAAATGAATTATTAATAGAAAAAACTGTACAGCGTCAGTGTAAAAAGAAGATTGAAATATATAGCTAAATGCAAAAAAATTATTACCACCACTAATTCTAAAGTGAAGGCTCCTAATTATTTGTGTCTGCACTGAGTTGCAAGAAAAGCACTCTAATATGGACAAGTTACAATTTATCGAGAAAGGAAAACTTACTAGACGGAGCTAAGGTAGATGCAGCAAGATTCATACTAGTACTAACAGGTCACTAGCTAGTAAAAGTCTATGAAATAATGAACTTGGCAGACTTCCTAAACGTTTACATTCAAAAAATAATTTCCTTTATTAACTGCAAAGGTTGGTTTTAAAACTAAGATCTTCATAATTGGATTTGTGGGAACAAAACAAGACATATATGGTGCTTGGCACAGAAGATGAAACTCTACCGCCATTGATATAAATTAGCTCTATATGCTGGAGAGACGGCATGAAGAAAGCTTTTCCACAGAAATATGAGGATGAGTATCGAGTTTTTAAAACGTTACAGTAAATAGGTGTGTAGAACTATACTGTTAACAAGAATTAAATAGCATTAAAATTAAATTTTACATTAATTTACAAAAATGTCGAATTTAACCCTGCAATAATAAGTACTCATATTATAAAAGCTTGTCTTGTCCATAGATATAGAAATATTTAAACTCAACAAAAAAGATTATTGTAATTGTACGACAAGAAATCTATTTCAAAATAGAAAAGGAAAAAAATATTGAAGAAAATTCTTTAACGCAAAAATTTTATCAATTTTCAATTTTATCAACGTGTCATCAATAACCAAATATAAATAAGGATCTATGCTCCATTTAGGAGTCAAGAGTAGGAACTAAATGAAATTAGTCAATTGAAGTCCTTAAAAAGTTTCAGTAATGGAGATGATTTTATATACGGCTAATGTAACACGTATAGGTACCTATATCGATATAAGTAACCAATATATACAACTCATATTGACATTATATATATATAGTATACATGCATACTGAAATAAATGAAAGTGCCAAACAAAAGTTCTAGCTCTAGGCTTACATATCTTATTATTTAAAATCTTACATATTACTGATTAGATTAATATTCCATTATAGCTAGATATTCCATTATCTAAGATATATTTTGTTTTCACTCACCTGTAAAGAAAAAAAAAACCATTACTATGATAATTTTAATAATTATTTTAAATGATAATATTTATTAGTTTCTAAAATGATTAAACTTTCTAAAATGTTTGGAATAGACCCTTCATTTTATATATTTAAAATCAATAACTTCACATACATTATGACATAGATCTTCGCTTAAAATATTTTGTATCTAAAGTAATGTACTAAAAACTTGTTAGTATACAATTTTATTTTATTAAAAATGTCGATGACAGAGCAGATTCAATCCATTAGTAATACTTATGCAGGAAACAATCTGTCAGGTGTTCTTCAGAAATGGAAAGCATAAAAAAGTGTAATTACTTTTTCCAATAAATGGA
>NC_051847.1:116358561-116361474 GCF_002237135.1 Teleopsis dalmanni
AAATTTCAGTCAAACTAGTCACTTTACGGTTTCTAGTTATAGGAACTAACCTTCTTCCAAGATATAACGTATTTGAATGTATTGTACCCATACGGTCATATCCATAATCTCTACTCAACTCCTAAATTTATTTTTAATTTGTTTATTTTTAATTTCCATTGCAAACATAATTATTTCTTATTATTTATTTTTTATTTTTCAAATCCCAAAATTAGTTTACTTTAATTGCACAAAATAGTCGGCATCTAATTTTTTTTATTTTTGTATCTTTTAACTTATTTAAAAGTGCAAAACTAATTGGAAAATTTAGACCAATCGGTCTAAATTGTGGGAGTAGCAGAGCTGTTTTTATGTGCTATTCGTTTTCGTTATTTATTTTCAAAAACTTGGCCCAAACTATTTTTCATTAGTACACGAAATATGCTAAAATGACCTCAACTCCTCAGACTCTACTTTTACGACTTCTTGTGCAGGGAGACACTTTATTGGCAGTTTTAATGTTCGCATGCAACGTGAGTTTTCTTCGAGCGGCCCCAAGTGAAAGAAGTTTGGTGATAGTGGATGATTGATTTACCCGAAATCTAATTGCGGCGGAATATAAGCCAAGTCGAGTTCTACTTTTGAGCAGAAATTGCAAAGCATTAAAGCCAAACGACCGAACGTGCGTTTATATTGACATTTTTGTTACTTGATGAAAATGTCGTGTACAATTTTTAATGAATAAACTTACCGAAGGCGTATACCCATAAATCTGTCATTCTATAGAACAGACTGTGTCAAAGTGTTGATATAAATGCAATAAGATAAATTTTCTGGATTTAAAACTATTATAGTGAATCGTAATTTTTCGAAGGCATTGTTATGGACATCAACTTTTTAAATTGTTCTACTCGTATGCTTCTATAAATGATGATACGTCTTTTATTGCAGAGTATTAGATAATATAAATGGAATATTAAAAATATGAATGATATAAATGTAATTTTCACATAATTGTATGTGTACTTAAGAAAATTGACTAATCTGACATTAATATACATAAATCAATTGCAATAGATATGGTTTTTCACCTCACCTGTTAATCAAAGACTATAACCACTCTTATGTTACTTAACAATGCTTTACCATAATACTTACTTGTGTCCTTGGAGTTAAAAATACGTATTTCCGGCTGAAAGTACGAAACGGAATGTGAGCGTTCACACTGATGTAAAACAGATTAAGGTAATTCTATGCTCATGTACAATATGTACATGTGAAAATATTTAATTAAAAACCATTTTAAAATTGATATATTTATAAAATTAATTTATATAAAAATATTATGGTTAGTATGTCATTGTTAAATAAAATTGATGAGATTAAAAATTATAAATGAATTCATCAACATTTTAATGATTAATCAAATATGAAAAATAAACATCATAAACAATTTCAGAGTTATATTATATTAAAATTGCCTATTTTATGAAGCGAAACAATGTTGACTCCATTAGAAGAAACGATTTTTTTTAATAGGATATGTACAGTTCAGCATATTTATAAATATATATAAATTTATTAATAATTGTCGGTTTAGCGAGTTAAAGCTACTAGGCTAACAGTTTCTTTTAGCTCATAAGATTCACAACTAATATCCCCCAAATAGGGCAAGTCCTTTCTTTATACTATTGAATGGTTTTTCGCCGCTACAAAGATCAATAGAAGCTTTATTATCTTATTTATTATTGTATTATTTTTATATATTATTTTCATTTGAAAAGAGAGAAGCATAATTAAAAAAAACATTGCATAAAAAAAATTTTTTTTCTAGAAACTTTTTTAAACAAAATAACATATACAACCACGGTTGCCACTTATGGTACTTTAGTACCAAAATTGGTACTTTTTTTTTTTATTTTTTTCGTTTGGTACTCATATTCAAAAAATGGTACATTTTTGACGACCCAACTTTATTGTGGATATTTCCAATTAATTTTTTTTATAAATGCAACTTTGCACTATTTTATATTTTGTTCATTTATAACACTATGAAAAACACAGAACGAGAAAACAAAAAGCTCCAAAAAAATTTTGGACCTTTTTTACAGAAATGGTACCTTTTTAAACCAATTTTGGTACAGAAAAAAATTTTCAAGTGGCAACCGTGTATACAACATAAAAATACTTCAGAGTTAGACTTCATTTGCAAAAAATTTTACGTCTTAAACTTCAGTGCGGCCAAATTCAAAAATCAGTCTATTGTGAATGTTCACTGGAAAAATGTTATGAATTCCAGTCATGCAATAAAATTATATGAGAATTTCATTTACGAGTACTACTAAATTTAAACATATAAAAAAATAAATTAATTTAAATATATTCAATAAAAATGCCTTCTAATATTCAACTTATATTATTATTTTTAAATTAATTAATTTTCAGTGTTTATAATTTTTATATATTATATTGTTCACAATATAAATCAGGATGCATAGTGGAACTATATAAATATTGAACTTTCGTGTTCAAAACTGTTTTATGTTTTACTGTATAGTACCTGAAAAAACTTGATCTGAAGTTTTGAGGTACAATTAGTGAAAAGTATATAATATGGCAAATATATAATATAGCTATAAGCAAAAACAAATATTATTATAAAAGAGTAATATTATCCTAAAAATTGATTGGAATGAAACATGAAACGTTGATAAAGTGTCAACCAGTTTAAAAAGTGAAATCACTTTTAAAGATTTTCCAAAACAATACGCACTCTTGGTGTTTTTCAATCCCAGTACGACAATTTTGCTCCTTGCCACATCCACCAAACGAAAAATGAGTCTAATCACTGGTCAAAACAGTGAATTTGAATCAACAGAATTTGTTGTACGTCTTCTTCTATATGCAATATATTATTGTAAATATTCATAAAAA
>NC_051847.1:116361574-116369920 GCF_002237135.1 Teleopsis dalmanni
ATTTTAAAAACCTTTTTGCTATGCATTAATTCAAGAAATTTATCCATAATATACCAAATATGCGCTATCATAATCTATTTTGAAGGGCTGGGAATATTTACTGAGTGGGCTGTAATAGCAAAGGTCTATTTTATTTGTTTGGCTTTCTTATTCTTCATTACATAGTCAATACCGCTGCATTTTAAAAACCTTTTTGCTATGCATTAATTCAAGAAATTTATCCATAATATACCAAATATGCGCTATCATAATCTATTTTGAAGGGCTGGGAATATTTACTGAGTGGGCTGTAATAGCAGAGATCAATTTTATTTGTTTGGTTTTATAATTCTTTATTACATAGTCAATACCGCTGCATTTTAAAAACCTTTTTGCTATGCATTAATTCAAGAAATTTATCCATAATATACCGAATATGCGCTATTATAATCTATTTTCTTATCAAATTCACATCTCTTGATATGCTTAGCAAATTAAATATTTCAGAGCATAAAATTATAATTATTGTGATCCATAAATTTTATTAAAAATTTGACTGTTGTTGGCTTACGAAAATCTCTTGTCAGCTCTTGTCACGCTCTTTGGCACGAAAAAGAACACTATTTAAACTTTATTACACTATACTGAGTATCACATTACCTTACAAAAAACAGAAATATTTTTCTATTTAAAGATCTTTTTTTTTTCTCGTTGGAGGAAACCATATAAATTTTTAATATTTTACTCCATTTAAAAGTAAAAATCCAATTTAATAAACCATAAACAAAACTAATTTCTTTATAACAAAGTAACGGTTGTAATATTAAAATTAAACAAAAAAAAAATAGATAAATAAATAAAAAACAAACGGTCTTAACTGCAACTGATCGTAAATGTTGATAAAACAAAAATAACAATAAAAATAAAAAATAACGTACCAAAAAATTTTAGAAAATTAGACAAGGTTTTAAGGTTTTACCAAAAAAAAAGACAGACAGATTAAATAAAATAAACCAAATTCTTACCATAACTTCTTTGATGCCAAGAAAATGCAACAAAGCGTTAACAATAATCAAAAAGCGAAACAGGAACATTTTTGTGCTCTCCCAAATTAGCTGGGAATATATTGTATATATATTATACTTAATATGTAAACTGAACTGTATGTAAGTCATAGTCCAAAAATAAATGTAAATACTTGGAAAAAGAATGCTGTAAAAAAAAAAAACTAAATCAACTTAAAAACAAGGCAAAAACAAAATATATGAAATTTCTATGAAAATCAACAAAAATTCACAACAGCAATAATCATGCAATTAATTACACCGACCCAGCAACATAAGAAGTGTAACAAGCAACAAGCAGCAAGCAGCAAGCAACATGTTTCTAAATCAAGCCGTAATACAATTAATGTACATATTTCTTACAAAATTACAACAAAAAATATTTAAAGGCCTAATTTTTGTTTTTTTTTTTTCTATTTCTTTTTTTTTTTGTTTATTATAAGTTTAATAGCATAACTCACTTGGCAGCAAATAAAGACAAATTATAAACGGGCGTGAAGAATCGTTCAAGAACGACCTTTTCTTTTCGAATTTTTTTCTCGTAGCCGTGTCTTAACTTAAGTGCGCATTCTTTTGTGCCTTCATCATATTTATCATAAAAGTGGTATCATAATTACGTTATAAAATCTTATAGAAAGTACTTTTTAAACATGTTTACATATATACACACATATGTATATAGATCACTCATTTATATACATACATATATGCTGGTTCATTATATAAAGCTGCATTATGTACTCTCGTATACATATAGGTTTATTATATTTTGTATAGAAATTTTACGCAATGGGAGGTCTATATTCACCCATTCAAACATTCATCAGCCCATCATATGGTACATACTCGAATATCCACCAATTGTCTGTCTATCAGTCAGTCAGTCAGCCAGCCAGCCAGTCTGTTTAGCAGCTATTTCAGTTATTTAACTGGTACGCAGCAACATTATTAACATTTATATTATAGATGGCAGCAAACAATAAGTTTAGGCTTTCTATTGCTTCTATTCTATTTAAGTCAGCCGGAAAATAAGTAAAAGAACCTTTTCACATAAATTCTTAAGACGGTTTAAGTAATTTTCTTTTATTGCGTTCTGTACAAGGTTTTATAAATAATTGTTATAATTACGCTGTTTTTGTGGTATCTTAACATTCCTAGCAGTATGGAATTCTCTTTTCTTATATATTTTATGATGAATATTTTACTAATTTAGTTGTACACATAAACGTACAAGCCAGTGTTGTAAAGATCAACAAACATTACTCAATTTAATTAGTGTTTAAAGAGTTGTTGAAGAGTTCATAAGATATCCATAAATTCTTTTATGTTTATTGTGAAAATGCTTTCCTTTAAATCAATATTCACATAAAGAGTGTAGTTTACTTTTAGAAAATCTTTAACTACATCATAAAGGCTGGAGAAAAAGAAATAGAATAACATTTGAAAGCAGTGAAGGCAGTTAATACTGTTACAAAAATTGTATATGGGAAACACCTATTTTTGATCAAATGAAGCCCCGGTGTATACTTGCAGCAAGATAAGGTTGGAGTGACAGTCTTGTGCCACTTAACAATAAATAAAAGTCTGATGTGATACTACGGACTAAGATTTCAAACGTAAATCTTAACAACACATAATAGCGTGATGTGATACTACGGATGAAACACCAATCTATATGCGAGACCTGAAGTACCAACATAAGAACCGAAGTCCAAAACATCTAGTGCACAAACAGCATCTCTTTGAGAAGACTCGACCTCCACATTTAATTAGAAGAAAATCCAGCTGACAAGTTTATAAATGTGACTGTGTCAATAATTTTGAAAATTTAAATTTTTTAAAAAATTTTAATTTATAATTTAACTATATCAGTTCGAAAAGTGACTTGAAATATTTTAAAATGTAGTACAGTTGCTTCGTTATCCGACGACTCACAACACCGACAAAAGTCGTCAGAGGGTAGACAACAGCAGCGATGTTGTAGTACTGAGTTGCTTCTACTTTAGTTGATTGGTTGACTGGTATGAATTTTGTCAAATTTGGAGTAGATGAGTCTAGTAGTCTGATAAGAATTTTCATCTACTCAGATTTGATATTAAGCGACCATGCTAGTTCCTTAAAAGACTAACTAACTAACTCTACTAAGTAACTAGTCCAATAGTCCAATTATCAATATTGTAATACCAATCTTAAATACGAGATCGCTAAAAGACAAAAAAAATAATGAGGAATATAAAAGACCATAGTAATCTGTTAACAGACCATAGTAACCAATTTAGCAACTCATTTTGGTCTTTCTGTTGAATGTGATACCAAGTCTAAACACGCGACCGCTAAAAGAAAAAAATATGAAGAATATTAAAAGATCACAGTAACCCCTTAACAGACCAATTTATTAACTCACTTAGATCTTTTTGTTCATTGTGATACTAAATCCATAACGAAACTGCTAAAAGAACAAAATATAGAGAATATAGACACAACAGTAGTCTCGGTGTCAGCCAAAGAAGTGTAGTACGATTTTTTCTTTATCGTCTCAACTTCTATAATATTGATAAGATAGACTATATTTTCAACATAGCCGGGTATTAAGCCCAACTTAGATATGTCGTGCATAGTAAGCTGAGTAAATTTATTATGTTTTTCCTATCAAGTTTCAAGGGCATTAACTTAAACGTCAAGTGCCATCGTTTGACAAGGATTAATTGGTCTTCCAAATGATATTATTCTTTAATAAAAAGTTACAGGTGGTGTAAGATATAACGCTATCACTTCTATCGATTCCTAGGAGCCTAGTATCACGTCTAGATAGTTCATCGGATTAATTGGTCTTCCATATGATATTATTCTTTAATAAAAAGTTACAAGTGGTGTAAGACATATTGATACCGCCTTTGTCGATTCCCAGTAGCTTAGCACCACGTCTGGGTAGTTCATCGGAACTGTAATTTCTGTTAGAATCGTTATGTCCCAGGATTTATAACAGATGTTTTAATAAAAAAAAAAGGTGCTAATATCGTTTAGCTATAACAATGGTAAGACAGTTTTTAGAAACATTTGACCTTAATAGATTATTCAATAAAAATTAAGAAAGAATGGTGCAGAACCTTATTGCACCATCGTTTGCAAAATTGTTAAATGTTTCGTTACCGTCAAATCGCTCAGTGTCAGGGTTCTATACGACTATTACTTTAATATGGTATACTATTCAACTTACACATAACATTTTTACAACTTCAAAATATTTTGCTTTAAGTATATGTTTTTACAGACAATATACACAATAGTACCTATCGTGACGTAAACTATGTTACGGATTTTTATGAGACTCGTTATGAACCTAACTTCATTGCTGACTGTTAGCTTGTGTGGAGTAGGGGCATTTTATATATAGTATACCTATTAATTTCCATGCAAAACTTCTTAGTACTAGATCTCAATGATTATTCAATCAAAATAAATGTAAAATAATTAAAATTAGATTCAACGACTTATAAGTAAAGTTTCTATTCTTTATTTATTGACAAATATTTCTAGCAGAAGAAAGTTACCAGCTTTATTTGAGATATTTTTTAAATATAGGTTTATGTTAAAACTACATACTTGTGCTGTAAATGGACTACATACTTTACAAGCATTTTTCTGACAATTATACTCTTTACAATAGTTTGATATAATATAATATTTAGTACATATTAACTTTGGATCTATACTAATTACTATATTTTAACCAATTCCCAATCCTAGTTTTCATTCTCATTAATTACATTGCTAAGTTCTCCAACAACGAGATTATCTAGATGCTTTATTTAATGATTTTTAATTTGATAATATTATTAATGTTTTCCGAATAATATATTTTATTTTAAAAAAGGATATTGCTATATAAAGGATATCTATTTATAAGTAGTAGTTTTTGCAGACTTGCCTTAAAATCGTCTATAAATATCAAATGAAATCAAAATAAAAACTTGTTCAGAATTGGAAAAGAAAAAAATGAGAAGTGGAATACGCGTATTAACCTTACATTGATCGTGATATAATGTCATGCAATTACTGTTGCATTTCCTTTTAGCAACAACAATACATGAACGTAAAAACAATCTTAACACCATAAGTCGCAGTACACAATGGCGCAGTAACGCAGTACGGCAACATGAAAAATGGTATTGTCACTTTTGTCCACGACTTCAAAGATGATAGATAGAATATAAATATATACGACTATAACCACATACAGATATACTACACATATTTATGTATATATATGTTTATGCAGAGAAAAGGAGAAAAAAATTTATAAACGTTCGCTGTCGTTTTAAAAATAATATTCAATAAATCAAGATGAAAAGAAAAATGCATACGAAACAGTTTTCCTGAACTTGCTAAACTGAACTTTTAATATATATTTATATATATATATATACATATGTATATACAATGTATAAAAAAGTCAACAAAACAACACTAAATCGAGCTGTTAAAGTTAGTTAAATGCTAAAGAAAACAATAGCCATGTAAAACTAGCAATAGAATAGATAGAAAAACAGATAGACAAATATATATATACATTAAGACCGAAAAGTTTTCGGAAATTCTCATTTAAAATTCGCGCGCTGTATATTTTTCGATATTTTAAGTTTATGTAGTTTGGCAGCACTGTCCTTAATTACTATGCCAAAAATGAGCGCGATCTGTCAGACAGTTCGTTTACGGCAGCTGTTGAAACCAGTTCACCTCAGTAGTGCGTTGCGAAAAAAACAATGGAAAAAAATATTGGACAAAGAGTTTGCATCAAATTTTGTGTTTCGAACGAAATTTCGTGTGCAGAATCGTTGCGAATGCTACAAAAGGCTTATGGGGAATCAGTTTTATCGAAAACTCAAGTTTATGAGTGGTACAAAGCCTTTCAGGACGGTCGTACGACCGTCGAAGACATTTCGCAACGCACTACTGAGGTGAACTGGTTTCAACAGCTGCCGTAAACGAACTGTCTGACAGATCGCGCTCATTTTTGGCATAGTAATTAAGGACAGTGCTGCCAAACTACATAAACTTAAAATATCGAAAAATATACAGCGCGCGAATTTTAAATGAGAATTTCCGAAAACTTTTCAGTCTTAATGTATATACTCGTATATATACATACATATCATCATATGGTATAAGCATCAAAATAATTTAATGATCATAATGATCGAACGAAGAGATCGTCATCGCCAAAGATATGCACGTTTCTGTATGGGCTTTGAATTTCTGATCCATTCTGTTGCATGTACCTATGTTTCGCTTGCAACATATCAAAATCAGCGTTTGCATCACATCAACCAACGGGCATCAATTGTAATGTGAGTGACTATACTTTGTTGTTCCAGCTATTAAAAAGATTGAATGAAGTGCACTAAAGCGGTTTTAATAGTGCAGATTGCTATTCAACAAAGCTGACGATGACGATGACGATGTTGTTGTTATTGTTGATGTTGTTGTCGTTGTTGATGACGATGACGACGATGACGATGACGACGATGTCGATGTCGATGACTATGACGACAATTGCAACGACAGTGGCGCATGCGCTTGCTCCTCCTTAGATAGCGTTAAGCAAAAAATAACAATTTCCAAAGCTGCACTTAAACGCTAAGCGTTGCTGCCTGCTTCCTTGCATGTGATTAGATGCATATACACCTTTTGTTTGGCTTGCAGTACGAGTACTTACAGTATAATTCCTCCTAATGACATAGACGAAGCAGTTGTTTGTTGCCAGCAGTTGAGGAAAATGTTGACGACAACGTGCAATATTTTATGCTTGATCTTAATTCTTCTACTTATCAAATAATTTTCTTTGAGTTTGTTATATTCTTCTTGAAGATATTACACTTTAGCGTTTGGTGTATGGTGTGTAGTGTATGGCATGCGGGGGGTGTCTGTTTCGTGTTGTATCTGTGGTAGGTAACAACATTTAAATGATGATAGCTTTTTATTTATGCCACGATTTCAGGTTAATGAGTTCGTTTTATGTAACTCACATAAGTGAACAAGCCTTAGTCATTTTAAATAAGCGCTAGTTTTATATATGTTTTATTTTTAAATCCTTTCAGGGTACTTAGAGCCATTTAAGTATTTTTGGTTTAATGATCAACTAAATAATCAAATTAATGTTGCCCATATTTAAAATGCAATCTATTAGTTAAAATTCCATTTTCTTAAATAGAAAAAATGTTTGTTTTTTTCCTGATTAACATATTACATCCTACGCTATCCATTACGTATACGAGAGATAGAATTCCTTACTTTGAGAAACAACAAACATATGCAATTGTATCTATGATATTAGTCAACTAGTCAGCTACTTCAACTAAGACGGAACCTGCTCAGCACTACGGTATCTGTGCTGACGGGACACTGCGTAATAGGAAGGCACGCTATGAGACTGGGTCTCCCCTTTAATGACTTTTGTCGAGGTTGTGGTTCTGAGGATAAGGAGGAGACTGTACTCCATCTCATGTGTCAGTGCCCTTCCCTAGCCAGAAGAAGATTAAAAACCCTTGGATCTCCTTTTCTAACTGACCTGACTGAGTTGTCATCCTGTAATGTTAGGGACCTAGCCAAGTTCATAGAACTGTCAGGTTGGTTTTCCTTTACCTAATAGGAGAGTCGTTACCTTTCTTTGGCGTTAAATGTATACTGATTACAATCTATATGCAAATCAACGTAACTCCTGTGGTACTACAATGGGCCATTATTTGTGCTTAAGTGGGCTTTTTGGGATACAAGGCCGCCATTCCAACCCAACCCAACCCCATCTATGATATTCGTATAAACATATATTTATAAATAAATTATAGAAACTGTTACTAAATTTAAATACTGGCACATTTTTTTTAGAAACCACAAGGATGACTTTTACACTGTAACTAGTATTTTGCTCTGAATATAATTCTAATTATCTTACATTTGTATTTTTCAAATAATCATTATACTCTAAGGTTGATGAAGGCTATCTTAGAATTACGATAGCTAAACGATATCACCTATTCACTTAATATTAATCCCGAAGAATACCGATATTAAGCAAAATTGCAGTGCCGATGAACTAGCCAGACAGGGTAAAAAACTCGCCGAGGGCGTTGACAGAAGCAGTATCGTTATATCTAATGCCATTTGAAAATTCTTTTTAAAGAACAATGTCATTCGGAATGACAGAAATAATAAAAATATGTAAATATATCCATCATATTCGTATATACATATATTTATACACATATAATATATATAACTTTACAAATATAAGCTATATGAATAA
>NC_051847.1:116370020-116387161 GCF_002237135.1 Teleopsis dalmanni
AAAATCTCTATCTGCACTTTGTATCTCTATATACTTGATTTCAACACTATTTTCAACAACTAGACAAATATATTTTGGATAATTTAATATTAGTATTAGTATAACCTCTTATTTTACGTCGCTTTCTAAGATATTCTAATATCTAATATATACTAGATATATTATAAGCTATATGTAGTAGTATTTAGTAGTAGTAGTATTTAGTATTTTCTTTATTAATAATTTAATAACTTACGATAATTATCCATACTTTATACATTATTTTCTTAAAGCTATGATCTAATGTCGTCAGCTAAACATAACGATTGCCTACTCTTTTTATGCCTCTAATCTTGTAGCGAGTTTTATATTATAATTAGTATAACTATTGCTGTTATGCACACATAAATGCGATTAAAAGATCTCGTCCATAACTATAATCTATATGTATTAGATATTTAGATATAAGCTAATATATTAATATAATATATAAGCTAATATATATTCTAATATATTGAGTTTCTATGCCTATAATAGAATGTAGAATGTATAATGGATAAAAATATTATGATATTTAATCGTATTGTCAAAAAATAATTTGCAATTAAATTGGAATTAAATTGGAATATTTAATTCGATAAAATGATGTTTCAGAATTTTTTACTATTCTAATTTTTTGCTATTGTCAGGAGACCAGTTACGCAAAGAATGATCCAATTGCTCCATGGTCCATTTATTAGAAATTAAAAATCAAAATTAAATTTAAAAATTAAAATTTTAATTTCATTGAATTTAATAATTTATTTTACCACATAAATTATTGGACGTCATAGTCCGATATCATTGCCTTTAACGCGATGATATTGTGGCGCTCTTTTCGGTGACAATCGATGTATAAAGGACTTACAGAACCATTCTTCTTGGTTAGTATGTAAAATACGCTATACAGAGTAGTCATCTAACGAAGACTACTCTATGGCTATATAGTTGAAATAAAATGTAAATTGCTCTATCTTAGCCATTCATTTTGGCACATTTTTTGTATATCGGTGTAGAATTGTTGATAAATTCACTCCCCTTTCATCGAAATAATTACTAGTCCAAGATTTCAAAGCACTTTTTCAAATTTTTTCGCGTAAGACATTAACAGTTACGTTAACACCACAGTTGCTTAAATTCGATCATATTTTTCATATGAGAAAGGAAGATAATTAGCAATTAACCTCATCTTTGCAAGTAAAACACCTTCTTCGCACTATCTAGCCTAGTATTTCTTTGAACATCATTTGGAACTTAACCTTTTTGTAAACTTTGTAAGCCATCACATTTAATTTACTCTCGAGAATTCGTTCCATTATTGTTTTCGATATATTACGATGAGTAACAATTTGTCTTCTACTGATCTTCCATCAGCAGTGCTGCTTTTATTTTATTTGATCCTCAATTTCTGGAACCACGTTTACCGCAGATATAATTCTTTCTGCGTTCTATAACTTTGTCAGTTTCATTAAAACGTGTTTTGGGTCGAGGCATGAAAGATTATTTTACACTGAGGTATTCGAGGGTTCTAACAATAGCTATTTGTGATTTTTCGCGCAATCACATTATCACTGCAATACGGACAATAATGAAATATGCCACCAGATCGAAAGTTATAAAGTTGAAAATTGTTTGTAGTTTACTTTAGTCACCCAATAGATTATAAAATATTATCTTACGTTATTATGGGAATTTATCTGGTGTCAGTCTCAAGCACATGGTCACTTGATTTTTCGACTTATTTTAGAGTTGGAAATTGACTGAATATTCTTGGTTAATATGAATATAATGTGTTCGGCTGATAATGAGTTAAGTTTTAAACAAGTCCATTAAAGTTATAGTATTATTTTATCTATATAAATCAAACTATTGACGTAAAATTTTCCGAAAATAATTTTTCTTAATGTATTCTCAAAATAAGCTATTTCTATATATAAGAAGTAAATAAAAAATAATTCTAAATACAGACATAAAATTTTATTTCTATGTTAAATAAAATTTTGATGAGTAATTCAGTATTCGTAATATTGTATTCGTAATAAACGCAATTATTATTCTACTGTTGGGATGGGTATGTATCTCATACATATCACGAGTACAAAAATACATACTAAAGCTAACTTAAAATTAAATAAAAGTGTGAAATATTTACACAGATTCCGTTAAAATTTATGGAAATAAACAGGTAGTGGAGGGGCCATTCCCTGAGTTTAGTTTCCTTTTTCAATTAGTGTGGTCAATAACATAAATCGATTTGTTTATATTTTTTAAATCGAATCCAATATAATAAAAATAATAGAAAATTTAAATATCTTTCATAATTTTCCGTTATCAAGAAGTCTTTTTGTTAGGAATTACATACATATGTTATGTATATAATAACCTTCAGCCCTTCAGCGGACTTTAATACAAAAATAAAAATTTATTAATTAGAATTATTTTTTAAATGACGATTGAATCTTTTTTTAATAGAAATCCGTAAATAATCCTAAAGAAACCATTAAATGGTTTATTTAATCAATTAACCATACATATTTTTTGTCTAACCATACAACTGTTTCGAGTATTGCCAAATACTCATCATCAATTGTCTTTGGAAATGTTTATTTGGTTTATAGGTTTGTATATGATTGAAAGACTCAGAAGCCTAGTATTCTGATAAAATTTAAAATTTTTCACATAGAGAACTGTTATATGTAGTACGTTAAAGTAATGTTGCAAAGTTCCTTGTGTTAATTTAAGCCAGTCATCAATGGAACAAATCTGTTTCACTTCTGCTGAACTATCCTCACAATTGTGATATGATTTATTAAAGAAAACGCCTAACCTTTTTATGTAGTTATATGTACATTTATATATTTTTCACGACTGCCGTTTACAAGACAATCTAACTGTGTTTAACATTCAAGTAAAGTCGCTTATATAGCAGACGTCTGCTAATTGTCAGGTTTTTGGATGTGTCATTGAAATCAGAAGACTTTAAATCATAGTTTCCATTATGTAAGAATATAGGTTCCTAAAAGTGTCTAAAAATGTTTGATAAACTTAAAATGCTATAAAATGTATTTATATTTATGTACAGATTCCCTAATCAATTGGCATGACTGTTCGTGGGAACAAACTACTTAAGGAATCAAAGAATCTATGCAAAATAAATCGTGCAGGATGAACAAATAGAGATACAAAGTATTACGAAGTTCATTATCAAAGAAAGTCAATATTTCTTCCGTACAAATATGAGTGGTTATACCACTTTTCAACTATTTGCAACTACGAATTGAGAGTGGGTCCCTTCTTGACTTACACTCCCAATATAACTTGAAATATCTAAACCAGTGTTGCTTATGAAATCAGAGTAGGCGAATAGCGCTATTTGAATAGTACTAAACAAAACATTAAAATTTATATTAAATCTAGAACCAATGATATTTATAACAGAAATACTGAAGAAAGGTTTTATAGGAACCATGCATCACTGAACTAAACTTACAACTGATGACAAAACTCTCACTTTTTCTTTACGCATTAATCGACTGAGAAAAAATGCAACAGCAAGATCATTGAATAATGCCCTGAGATCACAAATTTGCAGAATATAATAAAGATTTGGCAAAATAAATGATACTATATACGTATATATTCTAATTTCCGTGCAGGCGCTATTCTAGAGTAAGCTGTGTTGTAAGTTAAATATTTTTAAATGTTTTTAAGAAGAGCGTAAAATGATTTTCTTCGAAAGCATAGTAATAAAGATCCTGAACTCAGCAGATTAATAGAGAGTTATTGATACAAAATTAAGTTTAGTCGTTATATGGATTGTTAGTATGTTTAGAGAAAAAACAACTTCATCTGATGTTTAGAGAAAAAAATAGTATAGTCATATTTACAACTTTATGATTAAAAGTTAAAATTTAACTATTTATTGAAGTTTGATTGCATTATATTTAAATGCTATACTACTTTAATATACATTTTTTCAAGATTTTGTCTTAATTTTTTAAAAAATTTTCCTACATATATTTAAGAATTTCATTTTAAACTTGATTTAATAATATTACGCTCAAGTTGATATTCAATTATTATGATAAACTGAAAATCCTTTTTTTTCTAAACACACAGGTAATCACGATATTTAATCGGATTAATTACACAGTATTAATAACAAAGGTTTTTTTTTAATTCTTAACATCATTTTTTGCATAAAAAAAGAAATATAAATACATAAAATATATTTATATACATTTCATATATATATAAATACATTAAATATACACATTTATATTTTATGCTGAAACCAATTAAGTATTTTTTAAATATTTTATCGAATACATTAAGTGTAAAATTTAAGTACTAATAACCACTTTAATTGTAATAAAATTAGTATTTAAATCATAAAAAATGTTTATTGTAATAAATTACAATATAGATTAAATCTTCTAATACTAAACTTTGTAAAATTTTGGAAGTACCGTCATTGTAGGACGTAGTGCAAACTGTATATTTGTTGTTATAAATTTATACTTTATGCTCGGAATAACCGACCAAAGACATGCTTTAAAAACAGTTTTACAAATTTACCAGTTTTTTTTCTTAATTATGCACTTATTGTGTATTGCAAGTTTTGTTTATGTATACATAATTTATTGTCAAATAAATTTTTATTAATGTAGAATATATTTATTTACTAACACTATTTAATTATTATAAGACTTTATTATCGAATTCAAGATTTTGTACGAAATTTGCGCAATAACACAAAATATTATAAAAATTATATATTACTTTATCAACATTAGATTAAATATTTGGTAAAAATGAAATTAAACAATAATTATGTATTCTAGATGTCACTAATTTCAAGTGCAAGTAGTGCCCATAAAAGGGTTACAGTGAGTACTGCACTAGAACTGCGTAGACGCTTCAAGATCCAAGTAAGTTTATGATAAACAAATCTACTGGTATGGGTAATTATATAGGGTAATAAATATTAATCACTATTATTCTATTATTAAATGTTATGTCGTGGTTAACGAATCCATTAATTATTATATAAAACTCATTACTAATCATATGTGTGCAGCCGTGAAAACAATTATAAATTGTTTTATGAATCTTTTTTATATACTCTTTTTTTTTTAAATTGTAAATCATAGATAAAAGTAAAAATAATGATATATAATATTAGAAAGCGATGTTAAAAAATTATTTTATAATCACCGATAAAATTATGTATTATTTCAGAACCTTTATTTAATAATGAACTATTATCACTGTTCTGTCAATTGCACTTATCAGTTATTTTCTGCCAAAGTATAGCCTCTATATGGGAGGTCTAATTGGTAATAAAGATACTTTCGTGATGTGATGAGTTGATAAGCGTTTTAAAATCTGTTTTCTTAAATAAAATTATTATGAGATGATTTTTTGAACTTTGTTTTCAAATTAACAGAAGCCCAATCGTAACAATTTTAATTTATTTTAATTTTTTTATTTTCAAAAGCTATAAACATTTCGAAAATGAATCATTACGTATTAAATAATAATAAAGTTTGTATATATAATATTATTATATAATAAAATATTAATTTTTTTTGTATAAAAAAGGCATTGTGCTTAATTCACATTTTCAAAAAAATTCACATTTTACTTTTATAGAATTAAAAATATATTATAATATATACATGACTTGAAAAGAAAAGAAAAAATAAAAAAACCTATTCAACCTATTCAGAACAAAACCCCTGTTTAATAATTCATATTTTTATAATAATATATGCATTTAGTGTGGGGTAGTTAAGAACAAAAGTTTTTGCATTAAAATTAAGGTGTTCAGATGGAGCTGATATTATTTTGTGTTATTCGCTAAATCTCCAGTTGTTTTTTTTTCCATTCATTTCAAAACCTTCACAAACAATATTAATAGATTTGAACCTTCACTTATAACTTTACCTGGAAATAATTGATCAACTGCGTTCAGACGTAAGTATTAATTTTATCGAAAAATAGATCTTAATATCACTATTGACTTTACATGGCAAATACCAAAGGCAGCTTATACCAAGGAAGATGATTTTATCTTTAGTCTATTAATATTATAAAAGTTTTTGACAGAATGCTACTTTTTTACCATTGTATTTATATAGAAGAATTTTAGAATTTTATATCAGATTATGTTATATGTTTACAACAAATTTTATGGTAATGAAATAGCTAATAAGCTTACTAAAAAGATGGCTTCCTTTTAACTTCCTTTATAAGAGTCGAAACTTGCTGTGAGATAACCACTTATTAGGTTGCATCATCACTAATATATATCAAACATACATTGTTTGTGAAGTTTTGTGAAATATAAACAACTTATGGTGAAATGCTGACAAATACTTTAGTTTAAACGAATTTGAGTTAGATAGGTCACTGTTATCTTAATAGGGTATGTTTTTATTGTAGGTTTTGTTAAATGTAGAGTTGTTCTGCTAGTGCCGTGAGATTGTATCCGCATCTTAACCTGATTTCATTAAACCAACTGAGTTTTGGATTCTTGCACTAAATGGTTTATTATATATTTCCTGAGGTTTTTTAAAAGCCTTAATTTTTTATGGACAAAAGGAATTTTCTTTAAGAATAGCACAATATTATATGTAGATTTTAAATGTTATGATGTACTATTGCCCCTTATTATAATAATAAAATGAATGAGAATGATAATAGTGGTGTGTATTTGGATATTCAAAACAAGATAAAAGGAAATCTTCCGAATTGTAAGGCTAAAACTCAAACTTTTTTAGTTATAATTATTTGAAATAAGGTTGTACTTATGAAAGGAATTTAAAGTATCAAAGAATTCTGACTTCCATAATTATAATGTATCGTTTCCAATCACACATACATATATGATTCTGGTTCCAAGAACGACCGGGTCTACGTCCCGGAGCCACTTGTCGAAGACGACCAAGCGCCATTCAACCACTCCTCAAAGAGACTTCACAAGCAGGTCCGGGCGGGTTACAACAACAACAACAACAACATTAAGAGATCTTAGATCAGTCATCGAATAATCAGTGAAACTTGTAGTGAATACAAAAATTAGTAAAAGAGAAGGGAGGGACACTGTAGAAACCCCCCAGCTAACTGACAAAGAGTAAAACTGCCCAGTTGCACTAACTCGGAAAAATCTCAACATAAGATATAAGTATTAATTAATTATAGTGTGTAATTATTAATAATTGATATTAAGTTTTTGTTTGAAATATTGTATACAAAAAATGGATTGCATTCTTTGACCTATAGACTTTTACTTCTAACATCGTATCCTAAACATATCTGCTATGGGCGCTAAAATACAGCAACTTCACACATATAAGTTTATATTATTTTACTTTTACTCACGAATTTTTTAAGAAAAATTAATAAAAAAAATATTTAATTCACTTACTTTTAATTTACAATCGTAAAGTTCCAAATGAAATTAAAATCTTTGGTTCAAACTATAAACATGTTGAGTGAGAAGAGGTTAAAAATATTTAAATTGCACTCCTTTACGCTGCACTACTAACATTTTTCGTTTAAAGTAAAATTTAAATAATTAACAATTATTTACTTTTAAGTTTTCCGTTTTTTTCGCTCTTCAGTGTCTTTTAGTTGCCACGGACGACGTGATACTTAGCAGCGCTTCAGCTGCTAAACTGCATCGAAATATTTTTTTGTGTGCAAACAAACCAAAAAGCATTGGCTTTAAACAATTTCGTGTAAACTTTCTTTTTTTCTTCATTGAGCAAATGTTTTTAATTGCCGAATTCCAAACGACTTATGCATACGCTCAGTCCACGCCGTGCTTCCACTCTCTCCGAACTGAATTGCTTCCGTTCAGCGAAACGAATTCAAAAAACGTTTTCAAATCTTCTCAGTTGCCCCGTTTTGTAACTGGTTTCTGACTTTTCGATTTTGTTTTCGTTTATTTATTTTTACTTTTCATGCACACCGCCTTTCACGCACAAGCTTTTGAAAAATCATGCGAATTGTTATAAATAAAAAAAATAAGTTACGTCTTCAAACAGAAATGGATTTCTTATCAGGTGTCCAAACAGCTGTTGTTGTTTATTGTTAAACTCTTAGTGTTGCCAGACCGTTATCTGTAAATAATATTTGAATCCTTCAAAAACATAGCAATATTCTATGTTTACTATACAATTAACGAACTCACCACATTTTTAGGTTAGGTTACTACATTTTTATATGAATTGAAAAATGGCTTTTAATGGCATGTACATTTACCGAGTTACATCAACCGAGCTGGTATCATAATTTTAAATCAATAGTAATTATTACTTTAAACTTAAGCATGATATGAACGATGCTACATCAGTGACGACTGCTCTAAGGTGCGGAGGTGTGCGGTCCACACCCTAACATAATTTGCAAATTGTCAAATTATATATATAAATTTATTAAATATCTTCACATCCAGAATTAATATTATTTATTACATTTTCATATATATATTTTATAAAACAATTGTCTATGAAAACTCAATTAATTTGCTTCTCTTTGCTACTATAGTCGTTAGTTGTGCTCATAAGTTTGCACCTCATATCGCAAAAAATTTCTATCATATTTCGCCTTTCCCCTTTAAGCAATTGCATTCATAAATTTCTGTCATAAGTGTGCACAAAAGTAATATGAGCAAAATAATGTGCGTGTGCTCTAGCTTAAAATATGAGAAATAGAGATTGAGAATTGTATGAGAGTATTTTCGGCTCTATTCGAATATCAACTGCATGTATAAGAATCCAACATGTTAACTTGCTGAAGCGGTTAGATGTGCGGCTAAAGTTTGCAGCTCGCATCACCATACATTTCTTTCAAATTTCGTCTCTCCCCTTTCAGCTGTTGCTCTTGCGAATAATAACCGCTATATGTGCGGAGTAGCTGGCCGCACATTTATACGTTGCAAGTGTGTTCTATTTTGTTTGATCACTGCGTAAACATCTTTTTATAAACAAACTGACTGGCAAAGCACAGTTTTGTTTCTACTTAAAGCCATAATTTCTGCTTGAATAAACAGTATATATCATCTTTTATTTTTTTAAGACATAAAAAATTAAATAAATACAAAATAAAAGTACTGAAATTTAACAATTAAAAATAAATATAATAATTTCAATTATTTTACAGCTGGTTTATGATTTCGTTCTAATATAACACAGCAAATGAATTTGTTAATGAACTTCCACAAAAAATTAACAAAACTGCAAAGTGCGAACATACAAGTTAAGTACGGGTTTGGATCAGTTAGCTAATGAACGTTGACTCTGAGCTTTAAATTTGGCAGGGCACGAGTTTAATCCCTGGTTCTAGCAGTGTCAAAAAATTATTTACGAATAATTAAATACGAGAATTAATACCAAGACCACTGATGATGGGTATTAGGCAATACTCGAAACAGCTGTACGATTAGGTAAAAATTCAATTAATTAGAATAATACAAAATTATTTGTTGTTGTTATAGTTTACTAGTTTTCGAAATGTCTCTACTCAATAAATAATTAAAATTAAAGAAATCAATGAATTAATTAAATAATTTATTAAAAATATAATAGGTCTGTTCCACGAGCTACTTATAGTAACTTTGAGTAAACACTGTGTATACACAAGCGCGTTCCACCAGCAAATTTTCAAGTATTTTTGTGTAAATTTTACTTCTGTTTTACTCATGTTTTACTATGAGTAGCTCGTGGAACAGACCTAATGTCTTAACATTTTACTCAATTACCAAAGTATCATAAAAAATAAAAAATCACTTTGAGAGAAAAATCCAGCAATAAATTGTAATGAAAACAAAAAAAAAATTATTTTTATGAAAAACTTTAGTATAAATATAATATAATTTTTCTTTCGCTTTGTTTTAATTTAAGATTACGGAATAGACCTCTTATTTCTTAGTAATAAAATTAACGTTGCACTGCTTAAAAAATATTTTCCAGTAAAACTACCTCCTCACTCTTAACAGGTAGTATGTTATGAATATGGAGTTCACAAAAACAAAATCCTTACATCCTCACTGTATCTCCTTAATTAAACAAAATATGGCTCTTCAAATTGCCTTGGTACATCCGCACAAATGACATGCTAAGACACTTTAGAATAGACCCGATCAAAAATACATAAGTGATAGATCCCTGAAGATATTCGCGAAAGCTGACAGGGTGCTCTATTTAGCACTATTTAATCTCAGAATAATCTCTAGTCGTACGAGGCAGTACGTAGATCTTAGATCAGTCATTGAATAATCACGAAGCTTTTGAGGAATACATAAATTAGTCAGTGAGAAGGGTGGGACTCTGTAGATACCCCCCAACTATCAAAGAGTAAAAGTGCCCAGATGCACTAACTCGAAAACGATTTAACAAGACCATGAACATTGCATATTCACCACATTAGATTAATCGTTTTCTCTTTATCGTATATTTTTCTTTTCGTTTTACAGACAGTATGTGAAATCCTGAGCCGTTATGAAAGCGGGTTAATCGAAGATGAAGTGGACGATTTAAATATAGCAATAAATAGTGGTTATTATTGAACTTTCATAAAAACACATAACAATTTATAAAGCTAAAATAAAATATTTATTTTGATTTTTGCTGTCTTAAAAAAGTGATAATATCTATAAAAAGTACATATATATATAGCGATTATGTCATATTTGTATATAATGTATGCAAAAATTATAGTACAAAATTAACAATTTTATTTTTAAATATTTGAGGCATAGTATTGGTTAGTAGCACCTCCAAAAATATTTAAATATATGTACCGTTTTAAATTTTTATGTACCGTGACTTTCAAACTGTACCCTGTGATCACACAAAAAAGATAGTAGTGCGAAAAGTTTGGAAGCCATTGAGAGAAAAATACGTAAACATGCAAATTTTTTTTTAAAAAACATCCATATACATACATATATAAAAAGCATTTTCTTATATCAATAACATTAAAGGATCAAAGGTTTTTATTTCCAACCAACGTTACTATTGTCGTTAGATGGTGGTGCGCTTGGTGTTGGCTTGTAATCTGGTGGTATACTAAACCCAAGTACTTCAAGGGGATCTTCTTCAGATCTAGCCTTAGTTGCAACAGGAGGCACTGAAGCAGGAGCAGTGGCACGTGCTGGTGATGGTGCTGTAGTAATAGCTGGTGCTGGCACAGGCATAGGATTTGGCATTGCAACTGGTTTTGGAATTGGATTAACATGTGGTGGATGAGTTGATATTGGAGGAATGGGATAAAGATTATTGCTTTGCTGCGGATTTGTAGTACTGTGACTTCCATTTGTAAGATTGCCATCCGCTAAGAATACTGGATATCTTGGCTTATATGTATTGCTCTCGAATTGCTCACTACGCACATCTTCTTCAAAGGTTGGTGGTGCTAAAGATATATATATATTTTAAAAAATAAAATATAACACACAAAATTTTTATTAAAGCACAACTTACGCAGTGGTTTATAGACAGGTCCAGCACTGGGTTGCGCAGTTATCGGCCCTGGTTCGACTGTGCTAGCGTACAGTGGTACAGTGCCAATTGCAAGTGGGAATTCAATTACCAAATCACCTAACAATCGAAATACTTTTGCTATAAATTTAAGAGTATAGCTAACTTTAATAATAGTACAACTCTCCAGAGAGGTGGGAGTTGTAGCGGGTATCTGCAAAAATTCATTGAATTCGGCCTTATTGAGCTTAACTACCTCACCGCAGTGATTGTCGGCCACTTTAATTTCGGTCTCCTGAGTTTTTACTTCAGGTGTGCGACTGGTATACACGACTTTTTTCATTAAACGTACTTTGACATCACTACAGTTAACATCGGATTGATTGTCCAAAACGATATTAAAACGTATTTTTTGTCCAGGCGCATAAGCACTGTATGGTACGTTAACTGTCATAACCATTGGTCCTTTGGTACCACAACACAAACCCCAACAAAAAGTCTTCTCTTCAATTTTATGCAAAGGTTGCTGTAAGTAGAAGAATTTCATTTCATTATATTAAAAGAAAAAATATACTTTAATAAATGTCTTACCGAATTATTTGGATTTAGATTTAAATCATAAGGTGAAATGACTGTGTACGCTTGTTTAAAGGTATTATCATAGCGCATTGATCTATCGATGGTTAGCGTAACTTCGTGCTGTATTTGCCCAGAACTGCCATTAAAGGAAGTAGGTGCATTCGGTGGTATGGTAGCCTGAAAAGGGAATATATACTTTCCGGCCGGTAGTTCAAGTTGTGCCCCACCGCTTTGCCCGTAAACGCTATTTTCCGAACTATAGTACATTTCATGACTGGAGAAGGTCTCTGGTACAGTTTCTGGCTTACCTTCCGAATTCTGTTTTTCAACATTTTCACTCCAGCGCACTTCAGCGAAGCCACTAACGCTGATAAAAATAGCTGTGGGTGAGAAAAACATTATTTTAATTAATCTTAATTCACTAGTAAATAGTGTGTGTAAATTTCATTCACATGAATTAAAAGAGTAAGTTGGATAAATTAACAATTAATCAATTATTTGAAGAAAAGCTAAAATGGTTTGTGTTGCGGCTTCCTTTCAAATTATTTAATTGAATTATGTCACTCGAAATAGTGACATTGTGACATTCAGAAAATATGAGTCTATTCCATATATATTTGAGGTTAAGAAGTACTGTATGAAATAAAAGCCTGTTATTTGTTCAACTTGTTTAAAATTATAGGAATTGTATGGTTTGCATGGTTTTTATAATTTTAGTCCTACATATGATGACTTACTTAGATAAGTTAATGCTCATGCGCAATGGAGGTAAATTATTCTGGCGCCTATGTGTTAATCATAACCTAGGATTATTGAAAAATTCCTTTCGTATTACATGCAAATATTTCCTCTTAACAATCATGCGATTTGCATGGTATCATAATAAAAATATTTTCTGTACATAAGCTTCAAACTATATATGTACATTTAAGAGTTAACAATATTTTTATTTTAGAATATAAGGATATGAAAGTGACGGAAGTGCTAATTAACTGTGACAAATTTATAGTTCCTAACATTTTTTTAAACTACACTTTAACTTAAAATGTCTTTCAACTGCTCTAATAGACAGTTAATAAGTTACAGAACCATTGATTTTTGGCTGAATCATAGAAATATTAGAAAGTTTTTGGGCTTGAACCTGAGTTTATATTTACTTCATGTAATACTGATTCTTAGCTTAGTAATGGACTCATACTGAAATATATAAGTCTATATTAAGTTATCAAGTTCTAAAGTGATGTCATATTTCATATTTCGATTTCTCCCAAATACAAGGAGAAACATTCTAAGTGTATATAACACATATATTCTCAGTAGAATTTAATAGCAATTGACATTAAACCTGAACGAAGCACGAGGAAAGGGAAATACACTCCCGACTGAGGAATACTTTAAAATTAATGTTCACAGCAATGCTGGTAAGAAATAGGTTAATGGACACAGCAGAACTGACCAAGTTTAGCGACAACTATAAGAGAATTAGTGAGCAGCACTTAGGACAAATCATCACTTAAGTCACCCGATTGCAGAGCACATAAAACATTATATTTAATATAATAAGAATTCTCTTAAATCTTTATTACAACATTACAATTAAATTGTTTCGATGCATTTTATATATATTTTTATATGCAATATTTTATATTGGTTAAGTTATGGCCTTTAAGCAAGAAACTATATTCCTCTTTCATTCGGACGCACTTTAAATATACTCTTATCACATAGTATATATTATTAACAAAAAAACTCATTTTTAAATGTTATAGTTTTCAGAATTGTTAAAAAGATTTGGAGCAAATTTGTTCCAAATTAAATCATAGAAGAAGTCTCTCTCTCCAAATTACTTCCTCATGACTTATAAAAGCCTATGTGCGGCTTAATTACTATTTTTGAGGAATATACAATGCTTCGCAATCGTTAGCAATGCGTTTATTTTTAAAATATTCGTAAATCTTCAAACTGGTATACAATAATGAAAAAAAAAATAAAATGATTTTCAGCCGACAATTGTTTAGTCAATAAGAGAAGTTATAAAAAAAAATAGATACAAAATTTGCGGTCGACAGTTGGACACTACTTCCATTCCACACAATGAAAATATTTATAACAAAAGATTAATTTGTTTTAATTTTTTTAATACACATATTCATATTTATATATATGTATAAATTTCTATATGTATATATATGTATTATATAAATACATATGTATCTATATATAATCTGTTTTTGTCGGTTTTCCATAGAAACTTCATTAACATAAAGTACGTTAAGAACAAAGAAAATTGTTAGTAATCTTTTGAACTGCAGGTGTTTTCCATGTACAACGTGTGTTTTTGCACGGGTATGTGTACTGAAAAGTAACTAGTTAGGATTAGAACATTAGAATTAGGATTTTCTTACCAATTTTTGCTATGAAAAGAGTACTGTAGGTAGATGAAGTATATTTTAATCTGAATTACATTACGATTATTTGTCACTGACATTTGGTTTAAAATATTCACAATATTTAGGTAGAAACATTTATTACTTCATATTACAATAAAAACATCTTCGTAGGTTTTTGATTTTTGTTTGGAAAAACATAGATTCTAGTAAAAATATTATATACACATAACCAATCTATTCTTATCACGGTGAATTCTGACCTCTAATAATAATCATAAATGTGAGTACAGCTCAGAATCATTACGATTGGGCTTCAGATATGTAGTATTACTTATATATATGAACATTTTTTATTATTTGATTTTCAATTTTTTGTTATTAAATAAGTGAATGATAAGTGAAGTATGCCATGAAGTCTTTTACACGATCCAAAATGTATTTAGAAAGATTGTTGACGTTGAAACTTAAAAATGGCAGCAAGTTAAGCCTAGGGCTTGAATACAATATTACAAATGATAGCAAAGGTGAGTTGAATGTATAACTTTTGATTTTAATTTTTAATCGAGACATTAAGAAAATTTCATTTAAAAATCTGTTATTCAATCAAGAGTATTTGAATCTTAATATTGACAATATACTATATAAGGAAAATAGCGGTTGTTTTTTGTTAGTATTCTTAACATTTATATTCAGTTTACCATTGTATTTACTTATAATTGTCTTTTTTTAACTTCAACATCATTTTCTATAATAAAATAATAAAAGTAACTTAATATTTGGTCTGTGTTAAAAATCTGATCATATTTTTATCAAATTTTTAAAATAAATTTTAATAATTATTGTATATTTTATTTTTGCTTTTGTTCATCATTTTAAGACAATTCTATTTATGGTAGTCCTTAAAAAACATTTTAGTCCATACGAGTATAAAATAAGTTAGGAATGGTGTTATAGAAATAAAATATGTGTGATAGAGGTTTAAATACTCTGGGCATATTATTCGCATGTTAATTTAATTAATTTGCTTACATCGTTAATGAAAAAGTTCAAAATTAATTCGATATCTCCAAAGGCGGATGGATGAAAGATGTATTGCTCTTGAAATGTCTAAATATATTCTTTCAAATACTAAACTTATGTTTTTATAATTCGGATCTACTTAATATATTTGCTAATAAAAATTATTAACATTATATTATAAAATTAACAATGTTTTGCTTTAAATAACTTAATTGTATGTCCCAAGAATAAGCAATGCAAAAATTATTTAATGACAAACTAAGTTCCTTCACTCCAGTTATGCATGCAGTCGTTGGCAAACTTAGCTCAAATTTATAGCTTTAAATTTATATATAAATTTATTTTACTGTAATAAAAAATGTAACAAGAAAGTAAAAAGAAAATAAATAATAAAAAAGGTTTCTTTTCACTTTAAAGTGATAAATTAATATATAAATTTTGTTTAGTTTGTTTAATAAAGTCTGGTATAATAAAACATCTAAAAATGTAAATAAAGATTGGGGACAAACAATTATTCAATTTGTAGGAAGATTTTAAAATATGTATGCTCCTACAATATGGGCAATAAAGAATTTCGTTTGTTCCTTAGAAGTGGAGGCAATATTAGTTGTAAATTATAGATTCACACCAGTCATATTGAAGTCCCATAAAAAGTAAATAAAGGAATAATTATTTTCTATACATAGACTATATTTTCATTATAATTAAATTTAAAAAATAGGTCAGAAAATTTGTTAACGATTAAAAATATATATTTTTTAACGATATCGACTGAGCTAATTAAAAGAGTAAGTGTATTTCTATCGGTTGGTATCCACTTAACCTTCCTACTATACGTTACAATAGAATTATTAAAAATTGATCTATTTGAAGTTAATTATTGATTTGCATTGCTACTATTTGTAGAAAAGATGTATTGTATCAACAAAAAAAGAAAGTGTACTTGGTAATGAGAAAATTTTTATTACTTCAATAAGTTACAATGAGAATTTTTTTTATTTCAGCTATTACATTCTTATTTAGTTATTTCCAGTTATTAAATTTAAGATTAGTTGCTATAAAGTAGTGATCTATATTTTTGAAATTATAACATAACGTTCGTATATTATAGTATGATCGTAATGTACTATACTATTGTTACGATGCGTACGTATTAGTTTCATAAATATCGTCTTATTTAAAAAAAGCGCCTTTGAAATCTATAAAAAATGCTTGGTAACTCTATATTAGAAATAGAGCCCTAAGCACTTCTTAAATTTCCAAAAATATCTATAACAATATCTACACGAAGTTTAACTTTAGAATCAGTCACATTAATAATATATTTTAATTTTTTAAATGATAGTAAGAAACCAATAGGTCTAGGCGTGGTTTAGAACCAGCCTGACATAGCTAACCTTTACAGTCTTTGAACAATAGTGAGCTACAACAACAAAATTCATTTTATATTATTTTAATTAATTGAATTTATGGTTGACCATATAACTTGGAAATAATTCTTGTATTTAATTGTTTGTAAATAATTTTTTGAGACTGCAAGTACCAGGAATCGAACTCGTGTCCTGCCAAATTTGAAGCTCAGAGTTAGCGCTCCTTAATCAACTGAGACAAAGCCGTACTTGACTTTTATGTTCGCACATTTTTC
>NC_051847.1:116387261-116507820 GCF_002237135.1 Teleopsis dalmanni
GGTACCACATAAACTATCTAGTCCCTCACCAATATCTAAGCGTTGGGAACATGATAAATATAACGACAACCAGGATGATGGTCCATCAATTGAGGAAATAGATGAAATAATTAACAAAGCTCAAAAAGAACGCAAACAGGAGATTATAAACCGTGATAAGGATATATTGAAGAAACGTAATTAATAACATTAGTATTATGGTATCTATTGTATTATGCATCAATAAATCGCATGTTGCGATTGAAATTTTTTAAGTTTACTTTTTTTTAATATTTAAAAATAATCAATTTACTCAAGTTTTCTACCATGTAGCCATTAATGTAAACAAAATGACATTTCATTGAATAAAGTCAAAATTAAATTATAACAAAATGTTTTAGATTTTTGTATTTGATAGAATTTGTAGTTTTCCAGCTTCTGGTTTTGGTCTAAATTGTTTGTCCGTTTGTTTGCCGTCTAGTTTTGTGTCTGCCAATATGTCTGCAATATTTAATGCCATTGTCGTTGGTGCTCCTGCATGTGGCAAGACGACCATAGCAAAATTTATAGCAAATAAATTTGATTTTCTGTACTTGTGTCCAAGAGAAGTTGTCGCTTACCACATAAGCATGCGCACAATTTTCGGTACAAAAACCAAAAAGTACATGTACGAGGGTCGTACGGTACCTGATGATTTGATTTTTGACACGATGTTGGATTGTATAGAAAAGTTTGAAGGAAAATCCTGGGTCTTGGACAGTTATCCACGTACCATTAAACAAGCGAAGAAATTACAAGACATGGCATGTGTAGATGCAGCCATAAATTTGATATTACCTCCAGAAAAAATTGTAGAGCGGTCGAAAAAACGCTGGGTACAACTGCCATCAGGCCGCGCATATAGTATGGATTACAATTTACCTAGAGAACGTGGAGTGGATAATATAACTGGACTAAAAATAGTACAATTACCAAAAGATCGCCCTGAAGTTGTAAAAAAACGTTTGGAGTCCTATGAGATACGTTCCAAGCCAGTAATGAAATACTTGGAAAATCATTTTTCGCTTACAAGTTTTAATGTAGCAGATATGAATGTTAAAGCAAAAATAGAAGATTTTATAATTGCAAAATTTTGTAAAAAGATTTGTGGTGAAAGATTAGGCGATAACGTAACTGATCAACATGATGAACAAGCTGAATGCTCTTGAACCAGAGAAAAAGCAACTTAAGATCACTGAGAAATATTAAGGTAAGAAAGAAAAAGGCAATCAATATGGGTAGATAAGGAGGAAGCGGGAAAATTCCATTGTTCAAATTCAGAAACTACTTATGCAATGGAAGCGTTTAATTGACACTATTAACAAGAGAATTTATAAAAAAATTTTCGAATTGACAAAACATGCTTTTGTTAAAAAAAGTCAAATGAAAAATTATAAACTAATTTAAGTTTGTCCAATATGTCCAACAGTTTTCGCATAATACTGACGGGAGCCCCAGCAGCTGGAAAGGGTACTATTTCAAAACTTATTATCAAAACTTTTGACTTCGTGCACATATCACCCGGAGACATACTCCGACAGAATATACGTAGCAACACTAAATTGGGCAAAGAAGCTAAAAAATTTATAGATGAAGGAAAATTAGTACCCGATAAAGTTGTTTCTGATATACTTAAAAAACGGTTATTAGAATTGAAGCAAAAATCCATCATACTGGATGGTTACCCACGAACATTAAAACAAGCCGAAACACTGAAAGAATGGATTTGTGTTGACGCTGTACTAAACTTGATAGTTCCACATGAAGAAATTATAAGACGAGCCAAAAATCGTTGGATACACTTACCTTCTGGTCGCGTCTATAATATTGGTTTTAGTGAACCCAAAGTGCCTGGAAAAGATGATGTGACTGGTGAGGATTTAGTACAACGCGACGATGATAAACCGGAAGTGTTAAAAAAACGTTTACAAATTTATGATAAGATAATGAATCCTGTTTTGAATTTCTATGCAAAACAGAAATTACTGACACATTTTGAACCGAAATGTGATGAAACTATGTGGCAAAAAGTTGAAAAATTTATGATGAAGTTAGTATGTGGAAAGGACTAATAGACTAATTAGTGTTTTGGCAGAAACATAACGAAACTTAGGACATATTGGACACATAACTTATAGTTTAAGCAAAATTTTAGTTTAAAAAAAAATAATTTATTAAATCCTCAGTTTCTGGTTTTGATTTTAAACAATAACTAAATCATGAAAAAAATATATACATTTCACACACATATTTTTTAATAAACTGAGTTATAAAAACAGCAAGAAATCCCTTTTTTTCTTATGGTGAATACGGAGTCGGAATTAAAATGTTATTACTGCAATAAACAATAAAGCGTTAAAGGAATCTTTTAATCAAATATTAGCTAGCTTAAAATATAGACAATTTTATTTCCTAAATAACGATATATCAGACCTGATATGAATCTGTGCAGAAAGTCCAATTATTGAATTTTCTTTAAGCGTAATAGTTACGAATCGTTTTATGTCTAGCTATGTCTAAGACTATGAAGCTTGAAGTTTGCTAAATGATTATTTCTCATGCGGTGCACGTAGATTATTACAAACTAGATTAAATGGTATCTGTTATGTATTAACTAGTATCTTTAATAAAAAATGCTAACTGGAAACACAAAGTAATAATTAAAATAGAATGAACTGTGGTTACGTTAAATTACCTCATAGTCACATTTACAATCTCCTATTAAAATGACCACTTCGTCAGTGTGGTCAGTAAATAATTTTGATTACTCCAGAATAGTCAATATAAATTGTCTCATATAAATACCAATGAATATTCACAGTAAGTAATTTAAATAATTTTTGTACATTTTTTCGTAATATCTAAGAAAAAGAGCCTTGCTTAAAGAGTCCTTTGCTTATTTGTTTATATTAAAGATTATTAGCTTATCTCTTTAAATTAATATACCTAAATATGTGTATGAAAAATTAAAGAATTATTGCCGACTGTTGAATACATATAGTTCAATAGATGTTCTCTCATAAGATCTCTTCTAATTATAATATAATTTTTCAAACACAACTTAAGCGGACAACACTATTCCCTGTGATTAATGTGATGATAAATTTTTAATGTTATTCGAGATATAAGTGGG
Organism: Teleopsis dalmanni; assembly: GCF_002237135.1. NCBI lineage: Eukaryota > Metazoa > Arthropoda > Insecta > Diptera > Diopsidae > Teleopsis > Teleopsis dalmanni. The sequence goes on from NC_051847.1 coordinate 116,390,413, forward strand.
GTCAACAAAAAGTCTATCCGAAAAAAGAAATTTCATAAACAAATTAAAAGCCATTATAAATCCATCTAATGAGCTAATTTAATTCAATGAGAACGGATTTTTTTTAATTGGTACTTAATAGTTAACTTTTTTTTTTAATTTTAGTCATTTTTAATCGTTTTCTGATCATTTTAATCTAGCCACTAATCGTTTTTATAGAGTAGCCCACTTACCCTGTCAATTAAGCGTGCTTATTTTACTGGGTATCTTCATTTCTAGTTACTTTATGCAATAAGCGTACTCATCGAGGAGCTTCGTTCATTCTACCCACAAAGTATAATCAGCGTATATCTTAGATTCTAATTATTCTATATATTAGTCGTACTCATCGATTATCTTAGTTACGTCGTCCACTAACTGTGATCATCAAAAAGCATAATTGTCTTCTGAATTTAAATTAGAATAAGTTATTTACAAAGGAAAATCGTTCATTTATAAAATAATTTTAATGATTATAGTAAATTATTACAATATATATATATTATAATATATATATTATAACAGATATATATTGTACATGTAACTGCACATATGATCTTAACAAAAAGATCTTAAGTTGGATTTGGTTTGTGATACATTTTACACACATAACTTTATTTATAAAACAATCAAACTTATAATAGTTCGGCATATATTTTTTATAGGCGAGTTAATTAATTTCATATATTTATCGATGTTATCTATCTGGTTTCATACAAAATCATGAGCAAAATATCATTCGATAAAGCCAAAAATTGGCTGACTAAAAGAGACAACGTGAATTAAAGAAATCATATAATTTTTATCAAAAATATATGTAGACCATGTATATAGTGTCGGACGTCTTCTTTATCGCTTCAAAAACATATCGATAGTCACTACACCTTTTCCAGATTAAGCATGCGAAAGCTACAATTATGATACTACCAGTAAAATAGTGCATTTAGATTAACTTAGCATCACTGCCTTGGTACACCATAACAGCCTGTTGACCCATATGTAACATGCATCATCCATGACGGAAATAAAACTTAGTGGACTTCACAGAGCTGCAAGTCAAGGATTTTTCAACGGCCTTTTTTCTAAAATTAATCATAAAAAAATTAACTCAACTTCTACAAGTAATGCATTTACTTCCTTTTTGCATTTGGCACAACTAAAATTTGCAAACATTTCTCCTACGCAGATGCATACAAACTTAAACGTATGCAATATATGCCAAGCATTTCTATTTACGTGTAGGAAAACAACAAAAAATCAAAGTAAACACACAAAACAGCTGCCAACTGTGCATTCACAATAGTGGCGTAAGAGAGCGAAATCTTAGACATATAAGAGAGACGTAGAACAGCAAACACTGCGAACCCATACAACCACACTGCCATATCATGCAGCAGTTGCTGTTCGTATCTTTCGAGGGAAAGATAGATCAGGTTCTCGACACTTGGCTTAGCTAATTGAAACAACAAACATTTACTGTATAAAATATAACAACAGATAGTATTCAACTACATTCCATTTAAATAACGTGGCGGAAAACTCAAACGAAAGTAAAAGCGATAAAAAAAAATAATTTGCAATACTTGAGTCTAAGTTTACCTACTCGACTGTTTGCATATGGTCAGGTCAGGAAACAAATGCAATAAATTGTGAATAAGTGCAATTATGTTTATATAAGAAGCTGACATACAAAACCGAAGCACCAAATCAGTTTTATTTATTAAGCAAATTGAAATTAATTTAAATCAATTAAAAGTGTCGTATTAACACAAAACAATATAAAAATATATTGCATATCAATTTTCATTCTAAATTGCTGAACTACTTCGTCTTCCCAGTGGACTTTGAGCGACAGTCAGAAAACATTGTTTGCTTTGCAAAATCACACTACTGCCTGCAATATCGACCTAATTATGTTAAGTAAAATATTTCGTGCTGTTATATTGGGTGCACCAGCCTCAGGCAAAGGTACTATATCAAAACGTATTGTTGACAAATTTGGCTTTGTACACATATCACCTGGTGATATTTTACGTTTGAATGAATTGAATGGCACTGAATTGGGTAAAAAAGCTAAAACTTACATAGACCAAGGTATATTGGTGCCTGATGATCTGGTTATTAAACTAGTTTCGGGTCGCATAAACGAAGTGGGCAATAAATCGTACATGTTAGATGGTTTCCCACGTACTGTGGTTCAGGCTCGAAAACTTAATACTATTGATAACATAGATGCTGTGCTGAATTTAGATGTACCACATGAAGTTATTATAGATCGTGTTAGAGGACGTTGGATACACTTGCCATCTGGACGCGTGTATAATATAGGTTTTAACGAACCAAAAGTTCCCGGCAAAGATGATCTTACAGGTGAAAAGTTAGTACAAAGGGACGATGATCAACCCGAAGTTGTTGCTAAACGTTTGCAAGTTTATGAAGAAATGATGAAACCTGTCTTGGAATTTTATAAACAACATAATTTAGTTACTAATTTTAAAGGTAATACCACAGCAGAAATATGGCCGCAAGTTGAAAAATTTTTACAAGACAAAACTAAAACTGCTGTGGCACATTGTGCATAAATAGAAAACCAAGTAAATAAAATATTGAATTATGCTTCCTAAAGAACCAATTCATGCATAATTTTTACTAAGACACATCATGCATTATAAAAATATGAATTAAAATATATTTCAAGACTAACAGGAAAAAATTAAAAAACAATAACATTGAGCACAATACTGAATAATGTCTGATTCTTAATTCAACGCGTGATATTTTATAATAATAAATACATTTTCTTTTCTATATGTATACGAAAATAAATTTACTTTCAATAAAAAGATAATTAATTTTTTCATTTCTTTACTGGTAAGGCTTCCTACAATTAACCTATCCATCCTTTTTCCTTTTCTTAACGAACAGCGTGAAATAAAGAAATCCTATAAGTGCCAATATAAAACTATGAAATTGAAAAAAAATAAATTATTTGGATTTTTATAATGATTTAATTAAACAAAATTAAATCATACAAAAATAAAATATGAATTAGTGTGAACGTTATTCAGAGTTATTTTACATAGAATATAAGTCATATATACACACTCAAATTTTTTTAAATCTCCTATTAGAAGTTTAACTAAAAATTTTTTAATACCACAGGTTTTTTAACTGGAGTTAAAAAAAATTTAGGAGAATAATCAAACCGTTATTAAACTTTTAGATGATCATTTTTTATCAATCCGTTAAAGATACATATTTAAATATTTGACACTCAGATTGTATAAAATGCAATTTTAATCATAAATAACGCATCACAAAAACAAAGCGTTAATGAAAGACCCAATTATCGATCATTTTCGTTCATTTTGCGGAAAGTCTAAGTCTAATATCTCAAGAATCCTATAATATAGACAATACTTTATTTTTTATGTTTATTATTATTTTTTGAATTCTTAAAACCCAAACTCCACGTGCATTTTATTTCACGATATATACACACTCTTCTTTGGTTATAGTATTTAAAGTAGCGTTCAGGCCGAGCTTTTAAATGGGTTCTATTTGGTATAAAAAAAAATCGGTGCACTGAATGTTTATTAGAAAATATTCTTAACTTTAAGCTACATTGTTTAAAAGTCGTTTAAAAAACTTAACTAATCTTAACAATGGCATTATATTAAAGCATGTATACGAGATATTTTATATTTTTCTTTCATTTTTTATTGAAAAACAATACAAAATTTAAGTGGTTATTTTGCAATTACTATTTGCTGATATGTTGCTTATTGATATTATAACTTTTAGCAAAGCCAACAAGAATACTATATATTCAATTATTTTTGTAGACAAATTTATATATTTAATTTAAAGAATATTTCAAATTTTAACTTCGACAGTAAGCCTAAAACTCAGTCATTTCTCACGGAAAAATGACAGAACACTTCATATAAAAATTTTTGACATTTAGTAAAAAAATGTTTTTATATAGTTTTAATTAAAGACTATTTTTCATGCAATATGAGTTTAATATAATTTCTTGTTTTATATAACAAAAAGTATTAAAATGCTATTAAAATACATACATATATTTTGCCTTGATGAAATACAAAAAAAAATGCATTCAACGACTGTTAATACTAGATATTTGAAAACTTTTTTTTTAATTCAGATTCCACATTACCCAAAAATCTTTATATTTCATTTATTAATTTCAATTTCAACAACAATCTAAACGTATTTCAGCACTGAAATAGTGATCAAGTAATTGTTAACCGATTAGGTGCCACATTAAACACCCCCGATTATTTGCGAAGGTGTGGGTAGGAGTTTAACGTGTTTGAATTAAAGAAATGTGTCAATTGAGCATAACTTAAGTCAATTTCTGTTTCATATAAATTTGGTATTGTGTACTTCTATAAAAACATTTTAATAAAGCTGATTTTTTTTACCTATCAAATTGTAACATTACTCTCAGTACATCACTTAGCACTATCTAACCCAGAGTAATCACTTAACGCACGTGGCGGTACGCAGATCTTAGATCAGTCATTGAATAATCACGAAGCTTATGAGGAGTACACAAATTAGTCAGTGGGATAGGTGGGACTCTGCAGAAACCTCCTGCTATCAAAGAGAAAAAGTGCCCAGATGCACTAACTGAAAAAGGTTCAATTTTACATTACTGTCAGTACATAAGAAACAAAATATTATATTATATTATTGAAAAAATGTGGGAAAAAGTGTTTCAAATTTCATTTATAAATTTATTTTTAATTTTTCGAATATAATTGTTGTAGATATAGTTTTTAAAAACCCTCCTATATGGTATGTAAAATTGTATGTATTAATTCAATATACTCTTCTCTTTCATTGTAGGGTATTTTAAAAAAGACTACTGTGAACCAACAAATTTTTTATGGTTCAAAATCAAAACAAAAAGAAAAATTTAATTACAAAAAAGGAAAAAAGCACTTCACGTTATGCACTCACAAACAACAACAAATATCAGATTCACAACAGTATTTAGAGAAAAAGTTTTGTTTATGAATGCTGACCAACAACAATTGGCATTTAAAGAGTTTCAATTAAAATAAACATACAATGCACATTTTAAAGTAGCAACGTCGTTTCCTTCACACAACATAAAGAAAAAATTGAACAAAAAAGTTATTGATGATTCAACACTTGAAGCATTTCATCGCAAATTGCGGTTATTCTTATTAAAAACCGATTTTAATTTTATACTCCACTTAAAAAAATTCCGAGAATCTTCTAAAATCACTTACCACGAATTTTGCAACGTTTAGCTACATTTAGCCAAATTTCACCTTTAATCGTTTGTCCGGCAAAGTAAGTTTTGTCTGCATTGTCCAAAGTTATACGTAAACGTTCATTTTCCATGTTTAATTCCGCGATAGTCGAATGTTACATTACAATTAAATTTATACAATACTTAAGCTTACTTTACAAAATTTTCAAAATTGTCCAAAAATAAAAATTCATTGACATTAACGCAAAGGACGGACCAATTGGTTGGTTTTTTATCATAGATATTATGTATACATATGCTATATATATTTACTTTTTAGTCAAGATTTATTTTCATTGCTACAAGTTTTTATTATAATGCACTGAAGTATTAGATTAACGTGAACTCGCGGATATTCCTATTTTAATACCAATTTTCCTGCATTTGAACTTTATTTCTAAGTTTCATTCGTTCTAGCAATTCACACTTTTTGGGCGACTCTCCTTACAACGAATGCGTAAGAATTTTATTGGTACTGAAATCATACTACTGTCAACTATTGAGTTCGCTTCAAAGAGAGAAGAATGCGATTTGAGTAAAAATAAACTATTGTGAACGAATTTAATTTTCTAGAGTTGCCGAAATTAATTATTTAACGAAGTCTATTTGAAAAGTGTTTAATATTTGGTTATATGTATGGATATGGTACATAATTAAATAAATTTATTTAATTTAAATTTTTATATATAGAAATTCATAAACGCGAGTTACATAAACAACAATATACAACAATCAAATACTAGAACTGCAGCATTAATATATTAATCTTTGTGTGTAACACAATAATCCAGCCCAATGTCTGGGAGCTGAATCCGAAAACAGCTATGTGTAAATATATAATATATAAATAAATATGAATATGCTTACATACTATTCAAAAATAAATATACATAAAAAGGTGATCATTTTCGAAAATCGAAACTATCGATGCGTCCTGTGCATCTGCACGGTTTCGATCCGATTTTGAATCTGCAGTTTACTTTATTTTTTTAAATTTATTTATTTTATGAAAATTTATTTATTTTATTTAAATACATTTAACATTACAGTTTAATGAATTATTGTTGAAAAAAATAACATGTTTTGATTACCAAACGAAAAACTACTATAAAAATATTATATATAAAATGTTTATATTAGGTTCGACATCAATACTTATGTGTTTAAATTTTGCCGGGCTTTAAGTCGTGTTTTTAAAGATTATATTTTTATATAATATCTTATATTATATAAAAACAAACTTAAGATTAAATAAAATATATCATAGTTGTCAACTGATGTATATATTCATTTAACAGATATTTCGATCTACCTCCTAGATCATCTTCAGTATTTTTTTTATTTATAATTAAAAATTTTAGTCGTATATAAATATATTATGTATAATAAATCAAATAGAACAGGCATGGTACTAGTAAAAAAAAATTTGAAAATTTTCTTCAATAAAAGATTCTATAAAATTATTTATACACAAAAAAATTATTATTATTTTTTATTATTGTTCGATTATTACTTTATTATGATCACTGTGCTTTCTATACATTAACATTTTGTGCATTTTCAACTACAACCATATTTGAAATAAACTGCCAGAACAGATATTATATTTTTACAAAGTCTTATCTCAACAAAAGTCGAGATTCGCAATATTTGCACGAGATAATAACAAAATCTCAAGAGATTTAATGAATAAAATCGATTACTTTATTATTGGAAATACGATAATGAAAAGCCTATCCCACTCTAAAACGCCATTTTTATAAAAAATTTATGTATTTTCAGTTAAATTAACAATAACTTGATCTAAATGCCATTTAATCGCACTGCTATCGAAATAATTGCTAAACCCTGCAAAGTATTATGAATAAATTAAATTTATGAATAAAAAACTAATAAAAGATGTTAATGACTCATGTCAGACGCTTGTTTGTAGACTAAATGTGATAAGTGCAACATAAGAGATTGCATATAACTTTTAAGTATAAATATATGTACGTCGAAGTGTTTGTAAATACACGTATTTCTGAATGAATTAATAAAAAAAATGCAATTTAAAAATATTTATGTTTATTAAATATAATTCAAAACAATTTTAAAATGTGTCTTTTGTATATTTATCTAAATACAGAGTGACAAACAAAAAACTAAAGTCAAAAATTGATTGAATATATTTTTAATTCATTTAATATATTTTTAATTCTTTAAATATATTTTTAATTCATTAAATATATTTTTATTTCATTAAATATATTTTTATTTCATTAAAAATGTTTTAATTTGATACCGAATTATATATTTTACTTCAATGGATTAAGAAGTTATGGTGGTGTAAATAAATTTTTTGTTTTAAAAATATTTGTACATTTTTGCAAAATTTAAAAGTTGAAACTAAAAAGTTTTATGGAAATATTTTCTTCATGTTTCGTATGTCAATGCTTTATCATCGTTTTCTTCAAACTAGCATCGTTGTCCTTTAACAGTCCTTTGAAATGATGGCTTTGAGCTTTGACCACCACTGGCGGCCATACAAATTGAAAGTTTAATAGTTAAGTTGAAGTTTAATAGTTAACCAGTTTAATAGTTTAATAGTTAACCAGAAAAAAATATCTACCTAATTATATATAATTATGTATGATTATAAATGAATTAATATAATATGTAACCTGATATGATTAGATATGAATGCTAATACATGCTTTCATGGAACAAACATAATAGAAGAAAGGAAAAATCTTATATCAATATTTAGTATTACAAAGTTTTTATTCAATATTATTCTGAATAATATTCATTATTATTCAGGATACCAATTTTCATTGATATCTGATAAATATGAGTTATTAAAATATATATAGTATATCAATAACTGATTTTCAGTTCAACAAAAAATTTAGAGTTAAGGATTCCCTGAGTGAACATACCGTAACGCGAGTTCTTATTTCATTTGCCATAAGTTATGATTAATAACGTAGCAATATTAGTAATAATATAGATGTATTCATTCATGTCTTATACCTATGTATATGTAAACGGTTCGCCAAGCTGATTTTACCTATATCCTTGAATGATCTAGTACTATCAAATAAAATTCTTTTTAGGAGCAACTTTCTTCAATGTGTTTCCGGCGTTCTCAATGTGTGCATTATTGTGATTGTTCAAATAAGTTTAAGATTTCGTTTAGGATTTTATTTGCATTTTTATTTGTTCCAAGTTCGGCTTTATTTTTAATTTACAATAATAATATCAATTTTTTGCTTAGTTTTTATTTTGTAGTCTTATACTTTAATGTCTTTTAGTTGTAATATTTTGTTATACCTACTCGTGAGTCATAAATAAATACCGATTATTTCACGTTATAAGAAAATATAAGACTAGAGTCATTCTGTTGAGTTGATATAGTCCAACAGATCTTTTCTTATGATCTATGAAGATCTCTTATGTACACAAGAGAACTTCAAAAAACTATCTAAAAAATATTCCACTAAAAATTTTGAAGATCTATATTGTAAATCTATATTTATGTTATTATCAATATTGAATTCGAAACTATCAAAAAAGTACTTTCTTAAAAAGCTGTTCCTTCTGGTTACCGAAACTCGACCATCACAGAGGAAGTACGTAATTGTTTCTTTCTCGTTTAATAATACCTGAGCTATAGCAGATCTTCAAAGTGTTTGTAAGTCTATATTTATGTTATAATCAATATTAAATACGAAACTATCAAAAAAGTGCTTCCCTAAAAAGCTGGAGAATCTATACTTCTAAGTCTATATTTATGTTACTATAAATATTAAATCCGAAGAGATTGTCGAAGTTTAAGGAAAGAAATTATTTTATAATTTTCTAAAATAAATGTTGAATTTTATTATATATTATATGTGTTATTATATATTATTATTATTTATATATAAAGGTCTATTAATTAAAATTAGTAAGAGAAGTCTTACTAACTGATAGGTTTTAGATACAATAAATTTTAAAAAATAATCTTAAAATAAGAATTATGGGCGTCTTTTTATTACGGAGAGTATCTTCAATAAAAATAATTTTCTTTTTAATTAAAAAATTAAATATAAAAGGGAATTTTTTCATTTTCTTAAGTTACTTGAAATACAATACAATATAGAGATGTACAAATGTACAAACTTACAGCTGTACAGATGTATGTACAGATGTAGACACTGCACTACATGGATCAGACTATTAAGAATTACTTATGTGACTAATGTAAAGCATGAATAAATACGCTTAGTGCTCGATGGCAGAATCGGAAACAGTATCAGAATATTGTGCTCTGCTCCCTCCCGTGTAGAAATAAATTCAGTATTAAACTGAAGTTGCCGTCGAGCGGTCGTGGTGCGCGGTAGTGTTTGCAATTTGGGAGTTGCCTGCTATTGCGGTGGTTGTTGTGCCGAAGCGTGTGAAAATATGCCAGAATAAAAAAAACATATGCGTGTTCAAATACAAAAAGAAAACAAACTAAGAATTGATTTGTATGCTTAATGCATAAAAAGTGTGTAAATTATTTATAAGTTAAAGCTATAAAGTTTCGTCATAAATTTCAAATATTGACAACAACAAAAAGAAAACAAATTACCAATAGAGAAAAATGGCCAGCAAATGTACAATTGCGTTTGAGAATAATCCTTTAGGAGTTTACTACGCTGGCCAAGTAGTGACTGGAACAGCTGAGCTCGTCACAACAAGGCCAAAGACAATACGATGTGCGTATAATTATTTAAATAAAAATTACATTATATACATACATATACATATGTATTTATTTTACATATATTTCCGCTTAAGCTAATTAACAAACTTCACTGCTTAGCCACAGGTGACGTCATTTTTGATTTATGCTACTATCCTTAGAGAAAACACTAACAAAAAAAAACTGACATAAAAATGCTTTATGGTTATTTTGTATGGAAATAATTTTTTTATTTTTTTTATGCCGAAATCCAATTGTCATATCTTTGAATTGGCATATAAAGATAGTTACGGAACTACTTTTATTTAAATTAAATAATTACAATTGAGCATATAAAAATAATTATAGAACATTCAAATTTACATATTTTGTTTTTCTTTTTTTTTTTTTTTGTAAATCTCATTGTGCCTGCAGAATGGAAGCAGACAAGAGCAGCGTGGCTCAATGAAACTAGTTTTTTCTTTTATTGCCGCTGAATGCCACGAAAAAATATTAGTTATAATGTTAATTTTCTGTGAGTGAAAAAAGCATTTGTAATTATATTGTTTAGTAGCAATTTAGTAGCAATCGATTCCTGGTACTTGTAGTCTCAAAAAATTATTTACGAACAATTAAATACAAGAATTATATCCAAGACCACTATTGATGTGTATTTGACAATACTCGAAACAGCTATATGGTCAACCAGAAATTCAATTAATTAAAATAATATAAAATGAATTTTGTTGTTGTAGCTCACTACTGTTCAAACACTGTAAAAGTTAGCTATGTCAGGCTGGTTCTAAACCACGCCTAGATCTATTGGTTTCTGAATAATTGTTTATCCCCAATCTTTATGTACATTTTTAGATGTTTTAGTACATCTGACTTTATTAAACAAACTAAACAAAATTTATATATTAATTTATCACTTTAAAGTGAAAAGAAACTATTTTTATTATTTATTTTCTTTTTACTTTCTTATTACATTTTTTAGTACAGTTAAATAAATGTGTATATAAATTTAAAGCTATAAAAGCATATAAATTTGAGCTAAGTTTGCCAACGACTGCATGCATAACTGGAGTGAAGGAACTTAGTTTGTCATTAAATAATTTTTGCATTGCTTATTCTTGGGACATAAAGTTAAGTTATTTAAAGCAAAACATTGTTAATTTTATAATATAATGTTAATAATTTTTATTAGCAAATATATTAAGTAGATCCGAATTATAAAAACATAAGTTTAGTACTTGAAAGAATATATTTAGACATTTCAAGAGCAATACATCTTTCATCCATCCGCCTTTGGAGATATCGAATTAATTTTGAACTTTTTCATTAACGATGTAAGCAAATTAATTAAATTAGCATGCGAATAATATGCCCAGAGTATTTAAACCTCTATCACACATATTTTATTTCTATAACACCATTCCTAACTTATTTTATACTCGTATGGACTAAAATGTTTTTTAAGGACTAAATAGAATTGTCTTAAAATGATGAACAAAAGCAAAAATAAAATATACAATAATTATTAAAATTTATTTTAAAAATTTGATAAAAATATGATCAGATTTTTAACACAGACCAAATATTAAGTTACTTTTATTATTTTATTATAGAAAATGATGTTGAAGTTAAAAAAAGACAATTATAAGTAAAAACAATGGTTAACTGAATATAAATGTTAGGAATACTAACAAAAAACAACCGCTATTTTCCTTATATAGTATATTGTCAATATTAAGATTCTAATACTCTTGATTGAATAACAGATTTTTAAATGAAATTTTCTTAATGTCTCGATTAAAAATTAAAATTAAAAGTTATACATTCAGCTCACCTTTGCTATCATTTGTAATATTGTATTCAAGCCCTAGGCTTAACTTGCTGCCATTTTTAAGTTTCAACATCAACAATCTTTCTAAATACTTTTTGGATCGTGTAAAAGACTTCATGGCACACTTCACTTATCATTTACTTAACAAAAACAAAAAAAAATAACAAAAAATTTAAAATCAAATAATAAAAAATGTTCATAGATATTAGTAATACTACATATCTGAAGCCCAATCGTAATGATTCTGAGTTGTATAAACATTTATGATTATTATTAGATGTCAGAATTCACCGTGATAAGAATAGATTGGTTATGTGTATATAACATTTTTATTAGAATCTATGTTTTTCCAAATAAAAATTATTGTAATATGAAGTAATAAATGTTTCTACCTAAATATTGTGAATATTTTAAACCAAATGTCAGTGACAAATAATCGTAATGTAATTCAGATTAAAATATTAAGATTAAAAATTGGTAAGAAAATCCTAATCCTAATGTCCTAATCCTAACTAGTTACTTTTCGGTACACATACCCATACAAAAACACACGTTGTTCATGGAAAACACCTGCAGTTCAAAAGATTACTAACAATTTTCTTTGTTCTTAACGTACTTTATGTTAATGAAGTTTCTATGGAAAACCGACAAAAACAGATTATATATAGATACATAAGTATTTATATAATACATATATATACATATAGAAATTTATACATATATATAAATATGAATATGTGTATAAAAAAAATTAAAAATTAAAACAAATTAATCTTTTGTTATAAATATTTTCATTGTGTGGAATGGAAGTAGTGTCCAACTGTCGACCGCAAATTTTGTATCTATTTTTTTTTATAACTTCTCCTATTGACTAAACAATTGTCGGCTGAAAATCATTTTATTTTTTTTTCACTATTGTATACCAGTTTGAAGATTTACGAATATTTTAAAAATAAACGCATTGCTAACGATAGCGAAGCATTGTATATTCCTCAAAAATAATAATTAAGCCGCGCATAGGCTTTTATAAGTCATGAGGAAGTAATTTGGAGAGAGAGACTTCTTCTATGATTTAATTTGGAACAAATTTGTTCCAAATCTTTTTAACAATTCTGAAAACTATAACATTTAAAAATGAGTTTTTTTGTTAATAATATATACTATGTGATAAGAGTATATTTAAAGTGCGTCCGAATGAAAGAGGAATATAGTTTCTTGCTTAAAGGCCATAACTTAGCCAATATAAAATATTGCATATAAAAATATATATAAAATGCATCGAAACAATTTAATTGTAATATTGCAATAAAGATTTAAAAGAATTTTTATTATATTAAATATAATGTTTTATGTGTACTGCAATCGGGTGACTTAAGTGATGATTTGTCCTAAGTGCTGCTCACTCATTCTCTTATAGTTGTCGCTAAACTTGGTCAGTTCTGCTGTGTCCATTAATTAACCTATTTCTTACCAGTATTGCTGTGAACATTAATTTTAAAATATTCCTCAGTCGGGAGTGTATTTCCCTTTCCTCGTGCTTCGTTCAGGTTTAATGTCAATTGCTATTAAATCCTACTGAGAATATATGTGTTATATACACTTAGAAAGTTTCTCCTTGTATTTGGGAGAAATCGAAATATAAAATATGACATCACTTTAGAACTTGATAACTTAATATAGACTTATATATTTCAGTATGAGTCCATTACTAAGCTAAGAATCAGTATTACATGAAGTAGATATAAACTCAGGTTCAAGCCCGAAAACTTTCTAATATTTCTATGAATCAGCCAAAAATCAGTGGTTCTGTAACTTATTAACTGTCTATTAGAGCAGTTGAAAGACATTTTAAGTTAAAGTAAAGTTTAAAAAAATGTTAGGCACTTTAAATTTGTCACAATTAGTTAACCCTTCCGTCACTTTCATATCCTTATATTCTAAAATAAAAATATTGTTAACTCTTAAATGTACATATATAGTTTGAAGCGTATGTACAGAAAATATTTTTATTATGATACCATGCAAATCGCATGATTGTTAAGAGGAAATATTTGCATGTAATACGAAAGGAATTTTTCAATAATCCTAGGTTATGATTAACACATAGGCGCCAGAATAATTTACCTCCATTGCGCATGAGCACTAACTTATCTAAGTAAGTCATCATATGTAGGACTAAAATTATAAAAACCATGCAAACCATACAATTCCTATAATTTTAAACAAGTTGAACAAATAACAGGCTTTTATTTCATACAGTACTTCTTAACCTCAAATATATATGGAATAGACTCATATTTTCTGAATGTCACAATGTCACTATTTCGAGTGACATAATTCAATTAAATAATTTGAAAGGAAGCCGCAACACAAACCATTTTAGCTTTTCTTCAAATAATTGATTAATTGTTAATTTATCCAACTTACTCTTTTAATTCATGTGAATGAAATTTACACACACTATTTACTAGTGAATTAAGATTAATTAAAATAATGTTTTTCTCACCCACAGCTATTTTTATCAGCGTTAGTGGCTTCGCTGAAGTGCGCTGGAGTGAAAATGTTGAAAAACAGAATTCGGAAGGTAAGCCAGAAACTGTACCAGAGACCTTCTCCAGTCATGAAATGTACTATAGTTCGGAAAATAGCGTTTACGGGCAAAGCGGTGGGGCACAACTTGAACTACCGGCCGGAAAGTATATATTCCCTTTTCAGGCTACCATACCACCGAATGCACCTACTTCCTTTAATGGCAGTTCTGGGCAAATACAGCACGAAGTTACGCTAACCATCGATAGATCAATGCGCTATGATAATACCTTTAAACAAGCGTACACAGTCATTTCACCTTATGATTTAAATCTAAATCCAAATAATTCGGTAAGACATTTATTAAAGTATATTTTTTCTTTTAATATAATGAAATGGAATTCTTCTACTTACAGCAACCTTTGCATAAAATTGAAGAGAAGACTTTTTGTTGGGGTTTGTGTTGTGGTACCAAAGGACCAATGGTTATGACAGTTAACGTACCATACAGTGCTTATGCGCCTGGACAAAAAATACGTTTTAATATCGTTTTGGACAATCAATCCGATGTTAACTGTAGTGATGTCAAAGTACGTTTAATGAAAAAAGTCGTGTATACCAGTCGCACACCTGAAGTAAAAACTCAGGAGACCGAAATTAAAGTGGCCGACAATCACTGCGGTGAGGTAGTTAAGCTCAATAAGGCCGAATTCAATGAATTTTTGCAGATACCCGCTACAACTCCCACCTCTCTGGAGAGTTGTACTATTATTAAAGTTAGCTATACTCTTAAATTTATAGCAAAAGTATTTCGATTGTTAGGTGATTTGGTAATTGAATTCCCACTTGCAATTGGCACTGTACCACTGTACGCTAGCACAGTCGAACCAGGGCCGATAACTGCGCAACCCAGTGCTGGACCTGTCTATAAACCACTGCGTAAGTTGTGCTTTAATAAAAATTTTGTGTGTTATATTTTATTTTTTAAAATATATATATATCTTTAGCACCACCAACCTTTGAAGAAGATGTGCGTAGTGAGCAATTCGAGAGCAATACATATAAGCCAAGATATCCAGTATTCTTAGCGGATGGCAATCTTACAAATGGAAGTCACAGTACTACAAATCCGCAGCAAAGCAATAATCTTTATCCCATTCCTCCAATATCAACTCATCCACCACATGTTAATCCAATTCCAAAACCAGTTGCAATGCCAAATCCTATGCCTGTGCCAGCACCAGCTATTACTACAGCACCATCACCAGCACGTGCCACTGCTCCTGCTTCAGTGCCTCCTGTTGCAACTAAGGCTAGATCTGAAGAAGATCCCCTTGAAGTACTTGGGTTTAGTATACCACCAGATTACAAGCCAACACCAAGCGCACCACCATCTAACGACAATAGTAACGTTGGTTGGAAATAAAAACCTTTGATCCTTTAATGTTATTGATATAAGAAAATGCTTTTTATATATGTATGTATATGGATGTATTATAAAAAAAAAATTGCATGTTTATGTATTTCTCTCTCAATGGCTTCCAAACTTTTCGCACTGCTATCTTTTTTGTGTGATCACAGGGTACAGTTTGAAAGTCACGGTACATAAAAATTTAAAACGGTACATATATTTAAATATTTTTGTAGGTGCTACTAACCAATAATATGCCTCAAATATTTAAAAATAAAATTGTTAATTTTGTACTATAATTTTTGCATACATTATATACAAATATGACATAATCGATATATATATATGTACTTTTTATAGATATTATCACTTTTTTAAGACAGCAAAAATCAAAATAAATATTTTATTCTAGCTTTATAAATTGTTATGTGTTTTTATGAAAGTTCAATAATAACCACTATTTATTGCTATATTTAAATCGTCCACTTCATCTTCGATTAACCCCCTTTCATAATGGCTTAGGATTTCACATACTGTCTGTAAAACGAAAAGAAAAATATACGATAAACAGAAAACGATTAATCTAATGTGGTGAATATGCAATGTTCATGGTCATGTTAAATCGTTTTCGAGTTAGTGCATCTGGGCACTTTTACTCTTTGATAGTTGGGGGGTATCTACAGAGTCCCACCCTTCTCACTGACTAATTTATGTATTCCTCAAAAGCTTCGTGATAATTCAATGACTGATCTAAGATCTACGTACTGCCTCGTACGGCTAGAGATTATTCTGAGATTAAATAGTGCTAAATAGAGCACCCTGTCAGCTTTCGCGAATATCTTCAGGGATCTATCACTTATGTATTTTTGATCGGGTCTATTCTAAAGTGTCTTAGCATGTCATTTGTGCGGATGTACCAAGGCAATTTGAAGAGCCATATTTTGTTTAATTAAGGAGATACAGTGAGGATGTAAGGATTTTGTTTTTGTGAACTCCATATTCATAATATACTACCTGTTAAGAGTGAGGAGGTAGTTTTACTGGAAAATATTTTTTAAGCAGTGCAACGTTAATTTTATTACTAAGGAATAAGAGGTCTATTCCGTAATCTTAAATTAAAACAAAGCGAAAGAAAAATTATATTATATTTATACTAAAGTTTTTCATAAAAATAATTTTTTTTTGTTTTATTGGAGAGACGAAATTTGAAAGAAATGTATGGTGATGTGAGCTGCAAACACATCTAACCGCTTCGACAAGTTAACATGTTGGATTCTTATACATGCAGTTGATATTCGAATAGAGCAGAAAATGCTCTCATACAATTCTCAATCTCTATTTCTCATATTTTAAGCTAGAGCACACGCACATTATTTTGCTCATATTACTTTTGTGCACACTTATGACAGAAATTTATGAATGCAATTGCTTAAAGGGGAAAGGCGAAATATGATAGAAATTTTTTGCGATATGAGGTGCAAACTTATGAGCACAACTAACGACTATAGTAGCAAAGAGAAGCAAATTAATTGAGTTTTCATAGACAATTGTTTTATAAAATATATATATGAAAATGTAATAAATAATATTAATTCTGGATGTGAAGATATTTAATAAATTTATATATATAATTTGACAATTTGCAAATTATGTTAGGGTGTGGACCGCACACCTCCGCACCTTAGAGCAGTCGTCACTGATGTAGCATCGTTCATATCATGCTTAAGTTTAAAGTAATAATTACTATTGATTTAAAATTATGATACCAGCTCGGTTGATGTAACTCGGTAAATGTACATGCCATTAAAAGCCATTTTTCAATTCATATAAAAATGTAGTAACCTAACCTAAAAATGTGGTGAGTTCGTTAATTGTATAGTAAACATAGAATATTGCTATGTTTTTGAAGGATTCAAATATTATTTACAGATAACGGTCTGGCAACACTAAGAGTTTAACAATAAACAACAACAGCTGTTTGGACACCTGATAAGAAATCCATTTCTGTTTGAAGACGTAACTTATTTTTTTTATTTATAACAATTCGCATGATTTTTCAAAAGCTTGTGCGTGAAAGGCGGTGTGCATGAAAAGTAAAAATAAATAAACGAAAACAAAATCGAAAAGTCAGAAACCAGTTACAAAACGGGGCAACTGAGAAGATTTGAAAACGTTTTTTGAATTCGTTTCGCTGAACGGAAGCAATTCAGTTCGGAGAGAGTGGAAGCACGGCGTGGACTGAGCGTATGCATAAGTCGTTTGGAATTCGGCAATTAAAAACATTTGCTCAATGAAGAAAAAAAGAAAGTTTACACGAAATTGTTTAAAGCCAATGCTTTTTGGTTTGTTTGCACACAAAAAAATATTTCGATGCAGTTTAGCAGCTGAAGCGCTGCTAAGTATCACGTCGTCCGTGGCAACTAAAAGACACTGAAGAGCGAAAAAAACGGAAAACTTAAAAGTAAATAATTGTTAATTATTTAAATTTTACTTTAAACGAAAAATGTTAGTAGTGCAGCGTAAAGGAGTGCAATTTAAATATTTTTAACCTCTTCTCACTCAACATGTTTATAGTTTGAACCAAAGATTTTAATTTCATTTGGAACTTTACGATTGTAAATTAAAAGTAAGTGAATTAAATATTTTTTTTATTAATTTTTCTTAAAAAATTCGTGAGTAAAAGTAAAATAATATAAACTTATATGTGTGAAGTTGCTGTATTTTAGCGCCCATAGCAGATATGTTTAGGATACGATGTTAGAAGTAAAAGTCTATAGGTCAAAGAATGCAATCCATTTTTTGTATACAATATTTCAAACAAAAACTTAATATCAATTATTAATAATTACACACTATAATTAATTAATACTTATATCTTATGTTGAGATTTTTCCGAGTTAGTGCAACTGGGCAGTTTTACTCTTTGTCAGTTAGCTGGGGGGTTTCTACAGTGTCCCTCCCTTCTCTTTTACTAATTTTTGTATTCACTACAAGTTTCACTGATTATTCGATGACTGATCTAAGATCTCTTAATGTTGTTGTTGTTGTTGTTGTAACCCGCCCGGACCTGCTTGTGAAGTCTCTTTGAGGAGTGGTTGAATGGCGCTTGGTCGTCTTCGACAAGTGGCTCCGGGACGTAGACCCGGTCGTTCTTGGAACCAGAATCATATATGTATGTGTGATTGGAAACGATACATTATAATTATGGAAGTCAGAATTCTTTGATACTTTAAATTCCTTTCATAAGTACAACCTTATTTCAAATAATTATAACTAAAAAAGTTTGAGTTTTAGCCTTACAATTCGGAAGATTTCCTTTTATCTTGTTTTGAATATCCAAATACACACCACTATTATCATTCTCATTCATTTTATTATTATAATAAGGGGCAATAGTACATCATAACATTTAAAATCTACATATAATATTGTGCTATTCTTAAAGAAAATTCCTTTTGTCCATAAAAAATTAAGGCTTTTAAAAAACCTCAGGAAATATATAATAAACCATTTAGTGCAAGAATCCAAAACTCAGTTGGTTTAATGAAATCAGGTTAAGATGCGGATACAATCTCACGGCACTAGCAGAACAACTCTACATTTAACAAAACCTACAATAAAAACATACCCTATTAAGATAACAGTGACCTATCTAACTCAAATTCGTTTAAACTAAAGTATTTGTCAGCATTTCACCATAAGTTGTTTATATTTCACAAAACTTCACAAACAATGTATGTTTGATATATATTAGTGATGATGCAACCTAATAAGTGGTTATCTCACAGCAAGTTTCGACTCTTATAAAGGAAGTTAAAAGGAAGCCATCTTTTTAGTAAGCTTATTAGCTATTTCATTACCATAAAATTTGTTGTAAACATATAACATAATCTGATATAAAATTCTAAAATTCTTCTATATAAATACAATGGTAAAAAAGTAGCATTCTGTCAAAAACTTTTATAATATTAATAGACTAAAGATAAAATCATCTTCCTTGGTATAAGCTGCCTTTGGTATTTGCCATGTAAAGTCAATAGTGATATTAAGATCTATTTTTCGATAAAATTAATACTTACGTCTGAACGCAGTTGATCAATTATTTCCAGGTAAAGTTATAAGTGAAGGTTCAAATCTATTAATATTGTTTGTGAAGGTTTTGAAATGAATGGAAAAAAAAACAACTGGAGATTTAGCGAATAACACAAAATAATATCAGCTCCATCTGAACACCTTAATTTTAATGCAAAAACTTTTGTTCTTAACTACCCCACACTAAATGCATATATTATTATAAAAATATGAATTATTAAACAGGGGTTTTGTTCTGAATAGGTTGAATAGGTTTTTTTATTTTTTCTTTTCTTTTCAAGTCATGTATATATTATAATATATTTTTAATTCTATAAAAGTAAAATGTGAATTTTTTTGAAAATGTGAATTAAGCACAATGCCTTTTTTATACAAAAAAAATTAATATTTTATTATATAATAATATTATATATACAAACTTTATTATTATTTAATACGTAATGATTCATTTTCGAAATGTTTATAGCTTTTGAAAATAAAAAAATTAAAATAAATTAAAATTGTTACGATTGGGCTTCTGTTAATTTGAAAACAAAGTTCAAAAAATCATCTCATAATAATTTTATTTAAGAAAACAGATTTTAAAACGCTTATCAACTCATCACATCACGAAAGTATCTTTATTACCAATTAGACCTCCCATATAGAGGCTATACTTTGGCAGAAAATAACTGATAAGTGCAATTGACAGAACAGTGATAATAGTTCATTATTAAATAAAGGTTCTGAAATAATACATAATTTTATCGGTGATTATAAAATAATTTTTTAACATCGCTTTCTAATATTATATATCATTATTTTTACTTTTATCTATGATTTACAATTTAAAAAAAAAAGAGTATATAAAAAAGATTCATAAAACAATTTATAATTGTTTTCACGGCTGCACACATATGATTAGTAATGAGTTTTATATAATAATTAATGGATTCGTTAACCACGACATAACATTTAATAATAGAATAATAGTGATTAATATTTATTACCCTATATAATTACCCATACCAGTAGATTTGTTTATCATAAACTTACTTGGATCTTGAAGCGTCTACGCAGTTCTAGTGCAGTACTCACTGTAACCCTTTTATGGGCACTACTTGCACTTGAAATTAGTGACATCTAGAATACATAATTATTGTTTAATTTCATTTTTACCAAATATTTAATCTAATGTTGATAAAGTAATATATAATTTTTATAATATTTTGTGTTATTGCGCAAATTTCGTACAAAATCTTGAATTCGATAATAAAGTCTTATAATAATTAAATAGTGTTAGTAAATAAATATATTCTACATTAATAAAAATTTATTTGACAATAAATTATGTATACATAAACAAAACTTGCAATACACAATAAGTGCATAATTAAGAAAAAAAACTGGTAAATTTGTAAAACTGTTTTTAAAGCATGTCTTTGGTCGGTTATTCCGAGCATAAAGTATAAATTTATAACAACAAATATACAGTTTGCACTACGTCCTACAATGACGGTACTTCCAAAATTTTACAAAGTTTAGTATTAGAAGATTTAATCTATATTGTAATTTATTACAATAAACATTTTTTATGATTTAAATACTAATTTTATTACAATTAAAGTGGTTATTAGTACTTAAATTTTACACTTAATGTATTCGATAAAATATTTAAAAAATACTTAATTGGTTTCAGCATAAAATATAAATGTGTATATTTAATGTATTTATATATATATGAAATGTATATAAATATATTTTATGTATTTATATTTCTTTTTTTATGCAAAAAATGATGTTAAGAATTAAAAAAAAACCTTTGTTATTAATACTGTGTAATTAATCCGATTAAATATCGTGATTACCTGTGTGTTTAGAAAAAAAAGGATTTTCAGTTTATCATAATAATTGAATATCAACTTGAGCGTAATATTATTAAATCAAGTTTAAAATGAAATTCTTAAATATATGTAGGAAAATTTTTTAAAAAATTAAGACAAAATCTTGAAAAAATGTATATTAAAGTAGTATAGCATTTAAATATAATGCAATCAAACTTCAATAAATAGTTAAATTTTAACTTTTAATCATAAAGTTGTAAATATGACTATACTATTTTTTTCTCTAAACATCAGATGAAGTTGTTTTTTCTCTAAACATACTAACAATCCATATAACGACTAAACTTAATTTTGTATCAATAACTCTCTATTAATCTGCTGAGTTCAGGATCTTTATTACTATGCTTTCGAAGAAAATCATTTTACGCTCTTCTTAAAAACATTTAAAAATATTTAACTTACAACACAGCTTACTCTAGAATAGCGCCTGCACGGAAATTAGAATATATACGTATATAGTATCATTTATTTTGCCAAATCTTTATTATATTCTGCAAATTTGTGATCTCAGGGCATTATTCAATGATCTTGCTGTTGCATTTTTTCTCAGTCGATTAATGCGTAAAGAAAAAGTGAGAGTTTTGTCATCAGTTGTAAGTTTAGTTCAGTGATGCATGGTTCCTATAAAACCTTTCTTCAGTATTTCTGTTATAAATATCATTGGTTCTAGATTTAATATAAATTTTAATGTTTTGTTTAGTACTATTCAAATAGCGCTATTCGCCTACTCTGATTTCATAAGCAACACTGGTTTAGATATTTCAAGTTATATTGGGAGTGTAAGTCAAGAAGGGACCCACTCTCAATTCGTAGTTGCAAATAGTTGAAAAGTGGTATAACCACTCATATTTGTACGGAAGAAATATTGACTTTCTTTGATAATGAACTTCGTAATACTTTGTATCTCTATTTGTTCATCCTGCACGATTTATTTTGCATAGATTCTTTGATTCCTTAAGTAGTTTGTTCCCACGAACAGTCATGCCAATTGATTAGGGAATCTGTACATAAATATAAATACATTTTATAGCATTTTAAGTTTATCAAACATTTTTAGACACTTTTAGGAACCTATATTCTTACATAATGGAAACTATGATTTAAAGTCTTCTGATTTCAATGACACATCCAAAAACCTGACAATTAGCAGACGTCTGCTATATAAGCGACTTTACTTGAATGTTAAACACAGTTAGATTGTCTTGTAAACGGCAGTCGTGAAAAATATATAAATGTACATATAACTACATAAAAAGGTTAGGCGTTTTCTTTAATAAATCATATCACAATTGTGAGGATAGTTCAGCAGAAGTGAAACAGATTTGTTCCATTGATGACTGGCTTAAATTAACACAAGGAACTTTGCAACATTACTTTAACGTACTACATATAACAGTTCTCTATGTGAAAAATTTTAAATTTTATCAGAATACTAGGCTTCTGAGTCTTTCAATCATATACAAACCTATAAACCAAATAAACATTTCCAAAGACAATTGATGATGAGTATTTGGCAATACTCGAAACAGTTGTATGGTTAGACAAAAAATATGTATGGTTAATTGATTAAATAAACCATTTAATGGTTTCTTTAGGATTATTTACGGATTTCTATTAAAAAAAGATTCAATCGTCATTTAAAAAATAATTCTAATTAATAAATTTTTATTTTTGTATTAAAGTCCGCTGAAGGGCTGAAGGTTATTATATACATAACATATGTATGTAATTCCTAACAAAAAGACTTCTTGATAACGGAAAATTATGAAAGATATTTAAATTTTCTATTATTTTTATTATATTGGATTCGATTTAAAAAATATAAACAAATCGATTTATGTTATTGACCACACTAATTGAAAAAGGAAACTAAACTCAGGGAATGGCCCCTCCACTACCTGTTTATTTCCATAAATTTTAACGGAATCTGTGTAAATATTTCACACTTTTATTTAATTTTAAGTTAGCTTTAGTATGTATTTTTGTACTCGTGATATGTATGAGATACATACCCATCCCAACAGTAGAATAATAATTGCGTTTATTACGAATACAATATTACGAATACTGAATTACTCATCAAAATTTTATTTAACATAGAAATAAAATTTTATGTCTGTATTTAGAATTATTTTTTATTTACTTCTTATATATAGAAATAGCTTATTTTGAGAATACATTAAGAAAAATTATTTTCGGAAAATTTTACGTCAATAGTTTGATTTATATAGATAAAATAATACTATAACTTTAATGGACTTGTTTAAAACTTAACTCATTATCAGCCGAACACATTATATTCATATTAACCAAGAATATTCAGTCAATTTCCAACTCTAAAATAAGTCGAAAAATCAAGTGACCATGTGCTTGAGACTGACACCAGATAAATTCCCATAATAACGTAAGATAATATTTTATAATCTATTGGGTGACTAAAGTAAACTACAAACAATTTTCAACTTTATAACTTTCGATCTGGTGGCATATTTCATTATTGTCCGTATTGCAGTGATAATGTGATTGCGCGAAAAATCACAAATAGCTATTGTTAGAACCCTCGAATACCTCAGTGTAAAATAATCTTTCATGCCTCGACCCAAAACACGTTTTAATGAAACTGACAAAGTTATAGAACGCAGAAAGAATTATATCTGCGGTAAACGTGGTTCCAGAAATTGAGGATCAAATAAAATAAAAGCAGCACTGCTGATGGAAGATCAGTAGAAGACAAATTGTTACTCATCGTAATATATCGAAAACAATAATGGAACGAATTCTCGAGAGTAAATTAAATGTGATGGCTTACAAAGTTTACAAAAAGGTTAAGTTCCAAATGATGTTCAAAGAAATACTAGGCTAGATAGTGCGAAGAAGGTGTTTTACTTGCAAAGATGAGGTTAATTGCTAATTATCTTCCTTTCTCATATGAAAAATATGATCGAATTTAAGCAACTGTGGTGTTAACGTAACTGTTAATGTCTTACGCGAAAAAATTTGAAAAAGTGCTTTGAAATCTTGGACTAGTAATTATTTCGATGAAAGGGGAGTGAATTTATCAACAATTCTACACCGATATACAAAAAATGTGCCAAAATGAATGGCTAAGATAGAGCAATTTACATTTTATTTCAACTATATAGCCATAGAGTAGTCTTCGTTAGATGACTACTCTGTATAGCGTATTTTACATACTAACCAAGAAGAATGGTTCTGTAAGTCCTTTATACATCGATTGTCACCGAAAAGAGCGCCACAATATCATCGCGTTAAAGGCAATGATATCGGACTATGACGTCCAATAATTTATGTGGTAAAATAAATTATTAAATTCAATGAAATTAAAATTTTAATTTTTAAATTTAATTTTGATTTTTAATTTCTAATAAATGGACCATGGAGCAATTGGATCATTCTTTGCGTAACTGGTCTCCTGACAATAGCAAAAAATTAGAATAGTAAAAAATTCTGAAACATCATTTTATCGAATTAAATATTCCAATTTAATTCCAATTTAATTGCAAATTATTTTTTGACAATACGATTAAATATCATAATATTTTTATCCATTATACATTCTACATTCTATTATAGGCATAGAAACTCAATATATTAGAATATATATTAGCTTATATATTATATTAATATATTAGCTTATATCTAAATATCTAATACATATAGATTATAGTTATGGACGAGATCTTTTAATCGCATTTATGTGTGCATAACAGCAATAGTTACTAATTATAATATCAAACTCGCTACAAGATTAGAGGGATAAAAAGAGTAGTACTAATTATAATATAAAACTCGCTACAAGATTAGAGGCATAAAAAGAGTAGGCAATCGTTATGTTTAGCTGACGACATTAGATCATAGCTTTAAGAAAATAATGTATAAAGTATGGATAATTATCGTAAGTTATTAAATTATTAATAAAGAAAATACTAAATACTACTACTACTAAATACTACTACATATAGCTTATAATATATCTAGTATATATTAGATATTAGAATATCTTAGAAAGCGACGTAAAATAAGAGGTTATACTAATACTAATATTAAATTATCCAAAATATATTTGTCTAGTTGTTGAAAATAGTGTTGAAATCAAGTATATAGAGATACAAAGTGCAGATAGAGATTTTGCACAAATATCATTTTTCCTAATATAAAGAATCTATTTGAGAGAAATTGTCTATTGCAAAAATATTTTTACCTAAAATTATAAACAAAAACATTATTTTAAATGACCGCATAATCATAGTAGCAGATAAAAAAAATACATTCAGACTAAAATGATTAACTGACATAAGTCGAGTCAGAAATACTTCTGTAATTTACTAAAAAAAATAAAGTAGAATTTTGGATCGCAAAATTTCCCATAAATTTCATCCCGAAAAATTAAGCTCACAGTAAAAAATGAGCGTTAATTTTTGGCACAATTAATAGTAGTAAAATTCTGAATCACGGTAAAGATCAATCTGTATCTGTATAAAGATCTGTATGTCACAACTTATGTAGACGACTCACATGACTGACTACTTCTGAGAGAAACGGTGATACCCTAAGAATCATGCTAAATCCACCCTGTGAGGAACTACGCATATTTTCCCTGCTATATTTTGTAGTTATGGATTTATCGCTTTGTGATTCAAGGTGGAATTTCAACTCAAGGCCTATATTTAAGCTACTTGTGATGACAGTAAACAATAGCAAGTTCTTGAAGAACTTGTATTTAATTGTTATTAAAAGCTCTTCTAATAGTCAGTTATTATCTCTCAAATTATTTATAAGCTGAGGCAGTAAATGCTTGCCTTTGAGTAACGAAAAACTGTGTTTTAAATTACTCGTAAAAACTAATTTTAAAAACTCTAGCGTGGCTAGTAGAAGCTTAAGTAAATAATAATTTTATGGGTTGGTAGATATTTGTGCCTGAACATTTCAAAAACGCCAACTGTGCAGCGCTCGAAATTTCAACATAAAATTACAGGAAAGATTTTTTGAATCACAACCGTGAAGCTGCGCAGGGCTTACGACTAAGTCAACAAACTACTTCACAAATATATTGAAATCAATTTGTATTGGCCAACTTCTACAGTTGTACGCACGAGTAGTACGAGTAGTACGAGTGCGCAACACCAGCCCAACGACTGCAGCAGCGCCAACAAAAGAAATCACTGAAGTAACGCACTGGCTTGAGCTTTGATATTGTGGCCACCATTTAAATGCCACTCAAATACGAAATTCGTTGTTTGTTTGTCTGCTCTTTAAATTTCATTTATTTGCGCTGGCTTTGTTTGCTTTTTATGTTTTATGCCAACAACAAAGAAATGTCTAAATTTTACTATCTTGCTATTTTGATTTATTGTCTATTTACAGAAATTCCATTGTAAAAAGTGAAAATTACGAAGCAGATTTGTTTGGCTTTTCATACTACATGCCATCATCGCCGACACCAGTATAAACAAAACGATACATCTATCCTAGACATCTATCCAACACCGATACAACAAGGAATAAAACACTCTAATAAACATGACCCCTCAAATCACAACAACGAGTGCAGTGCAAACGCAAACGGGTAGCGTTACCACGTCGATACCCACACAAGAGTTACCGAAATCGCCCACCAAAAGACGCACACATAGCACACAAGAACAACTGCAACAAATGTTTTCTGGTGGCTTGGCAGCGGCCATAACACGCTCAACAACTCAACCATTGGATGTCTTGAAGATACGCTTTCAATTGCAAGTGGAACCACTGAGCAGCAAAGCTGGTGATAAATCAAAGTATACCTCGCTCACACAGGCTGTGCGTACAATATTCCGTGAGGAAGGTCTGTTTGCCTTCTGGAAAGGTCATAATCCAGCACAAGTACTAAGTGTTGTGTATGGCATAACTCAATTTTGGAGCTATGAACAGTTGAGTTTGTTTGCCAAGCAAACTGTATTCTTTAAAGATCGACCGAATTTATCAAACTTTTTCTGCGGTGCCATAGCAGGCGGTGCTGCAGTCATTATAACGACACCCTTAGATGTGATACGTACACGTCTAATAGCGCAGGATACCAGCAAAGGATATCGCAATGGCACTCGCGCCGTCACAGCTATTATACGCAATGAAGGGGTCACTGGCATGTATCGTGGTTTATCATCAGCCTTACTGCAGATAACCCCACTGATGGGCACTAATTTTATGTTCTACCGCTTGTTCAGTCAATCGGCAACTAATTTTTTCAATGTAGACGATCGCAGGTGAGTTTAGAAAGACTACCATACACTTACTATATATTTTATTTAATACTATTATTCTCTTTGCTAGCAAATTACCAACCTGGACGCTGCTTATTATGGGTGCTTCGTCGGGGATGTTGTCGAAAACTATAGTCTATCCGTTTGATTTAATAAAAAAACGTTTACAGATACAGGGTTTTGAATCGAATCGTCAGACATTTGGGCAAAACATACAATGCACCGGTGTGTATAGTTGTTTGAGTCAAACTATTAAACAGGAAGGGGTACGTGGTCTCTATAAGGGTGTAGCACCTACGCTACTGAAATCAAGTTTCACAACTGCACTTTACTTTAGCATTTACGACAAGCTCAGACAAATCCGCTGGTCATTTTAGCCTTAAATTACACTTATGAAATAGTTTCCAGCTTTAAGCAAATTTTAAATTATTTACATATTTGTTAGCCTATATTTTTTGTTATATATTATATATATTGTATATTTTCTTATAAATATATATATTTTTATATTATATACAGTGCACATTAAATACTTACTTGTATATTTCGGAAAATATTTATAAGTATGGAAGACAGACAAAAGCCGCATTTTTATTTATTTTTTTTTTTTTTTTTTTTTTTTTGTGATAAATTTATTTATTTACTTTTAACTGAAATATTTTGTGTGTTAATTAGTGTTTTATAAATAGTTTTCTGTTACTTCTGAGTTGCTCATTAAGGAACTTTCACGGTGTTGAATTACTCGTGAAGTATTCCAATGGCACAAGAATTACTTTTACTTTCATAATATTTTTCTTATAAATTAGAAGTTTCATTTTATCAAACTTACTTTATAGGTTGGTTTGTATTCGAACGATCCACAGATTAGAAGTCGAAAGATCTTCGCGATCTTACAGTGGAGGACATAAATAATGTTGCCAACTGTTAAATAAAATTTTTGAATCTTTTATTAACAAATTCACTTGCTGTGTTTATATTAGAACTAAATCATAAACCAGCTGTAGAATAATTGAATTAATTATATTTTTAATTTTTATTTATAAATTTCCATACTATTCTGTTTGTGGTGGCATTATTTGTTGCATGGTTTTATATTATTCTTTCTTGTGTATAGAACCTAATCTAGGAACATCATGCTTATACTAGGAAAGTCATGCTAATGATACTCCACGAGTCCCACGGGCGAGACCAATATTTTGTGAATATAAGTTGTGATTTAACGTCAAATTTTTCAGAAGGAAGTGACTATTATATTTAATAGAAACAAGTATACTTCATAAAGAGGTTTTTTCGAACAGTAGTGAACTACAGCAACAAAAATTCTTTTATATTATACCCATCATCAGTGATCTTGAAAATTATTTCTTATATTTAATTATTAGTAAATAATTTTTTGAGACTGCAAGTACCAGGAATCGAAATTGTCTTGCCAAATTTTTGTATATTAAAATATGGAGAGATGAGATACACTATAAAATTAAAAATTTTATTACAAATGAAATTAAAATTTTTACTTTTTAAATTCTCGAAAGCGAATTTGTAGAATAACATAGGATAGCTTCTTTGTAAAAAGTACCAGGATGGGCGCTTTACATATAGTAAGTAAACAATATGCATAACAATGTCTCTACAAAAAGAATAGCTTTGAAAATAAAAAAATAGGCAAACTCCAAAAGTCAACTTTCAATTCGTTAAACTTGTGTTTCCAAATAAAGCTGTAGTTTAAAAGCTCGTTCTAATTTATTTGCTATTCGAAAACCCTCTAAATGTTTGCTTCTTTAGCTTCTTTGTCGTCATATAAAGAAAGCGTAGCTTTTTCAGCAACACTAAAACTTACTTCAATATTTACTTATATTATTTATATATGAAATATTTTTTGAATGTTCGTTTCTTCTTCTTATATTATGACTTAAATTATATCAAAAATGATTCAAAAATGAATTTATGATCGTTTAACTAACGCACTTCATAAACCAGAAAAGTCTTCGATCAAGTATTCAGCTGGAATATGGACTTCTAATAACACTCTCTTCAAAAGTTTTAACTCTGATATGATGATATGAGTAGAGCAGGAAAAGAGCACGTCGTATGGTATTATTGCCTTCTAAGCAAGCTGAACGTGTACATTTTTCCATTTTTACGATTTTATCCTCAAAAAAAGTAATATTTTCTTCAAAAACACATTGACTTTAGAACCTTTTTTAATTTATCTAACGCAAACTAGGGACACAGTATCAAGAAAATAACAAATCCTCAAAACTCAATTTCGATGTTCTTAGATGATATTTTTATTGCATTAATTTATACAAAAAAAAGGTCTACAAATTCAATGGTGAAGATTTATAAATATTAGAAAATAAATGTCTACAAATCTTTTTAACTTAGCCGTTCTGAGATAAAGACCAAAAAAAACCTAAAGTGCTAACTTCTCAAAACACTTACCAGAAGAAAAAATCACAAAAGTGAGGAAGAAATTACTATAAATCTCTCCAAACTTTATCGTTCCGGTAAACCAAATACATTGCTTTTAATTACTTTATTCACTGACTTAAATTAACACAATTGTTAAAAATTAGTTTTTCCGAGCGCCCAAAATAAGTCTTTGACAACTTGACAATTGTAAAACGTATTGTAAATATAACAAAACTGCTTTATAGTTCTATGCACTTGATCTAGTCGTAGCCAAATGAAACATGTATTGATATTATTGTACGTATTGTGTTTCAAAAAAAAAAAATTAGAAAAAGTTAGGGGATCTTATACAGCACCCTGGAAATCAATTATAATCCCTTAATGGATTCACAATATATATCTTAAAGCTTAATTTCATTACTTACCTTATCAAGGTTTATATCTTTTATTCAAGATACTTCCGTTTATGTGAAACTATATAAAGTCCTTATTTTGTAAATAATTATTTCCATAATTTAGAAAAAGCCTAAAATTAACTTTAACATATACATATATATTATTCTCGTTAATTTTGGCAATATAAAACTCGAGTACTTGTCAGTTTTATTAAAACCAAATACCTAAGTACCCATATTCTTAACAACACTAACCTGCATCACCGGCGACGCTGCTGCGCTATTTTTATGAAGTTTGAAATACGAGTACCGAATATAATATTTATGGAATGATTAAGGTTTTTAACGATAAAAAGGAATTGATCTATCTTAATCACGAAACACTAATTGAAGACTCATACGTTGACTACAAACTTAAGCATGAGTTATTCAATTTTTCTGATAAAAAACCTAAACATACAGAAGAAGGTACCAACGACAACTTGGCAACAAAACCAGACGTTAAAGAGAATAATAAATTAAAGCGAACAAAATGTATTTGTTTGACAAACGAAATGTCTGCCCTGGATCAAGATTGCAAACAATTTCTCGCAAAACTAAAAACAGCAATAACATTCCCTACATTTTCTTCAGAGTGTGAACTCCCACATTATTGGGATGAAGCTATGAACTTTCCTAAATTTCATGGTGAAAACAATACAGGTATATTCCAAAGTTATGCTCTTAACAGGAGAACATATTTAATACCCTCAAAAAGTCGTTTTTTTAACTACAATGTAAATGAATTGCAGCGACTCTTGCCGGAGCTATGTCAATTTGACTTGATTGTGATAGATCCACCCTGGCGAAACAAATACATACGACGTCTGAAACGAGTACGACAAGAATTATCCTACCAAATGCTTTCTAATGAAGAATTGCGCAATTTACCTATTAGTCAATTAATACATAAACATTCACTTGTTGCTATTTGGTGTACGAATTCTAGCCAACATCAAACAGCGTTGTTAGAAGAGTTTTTACCGGAATGGAATTTACAATTATTACATGTTTTAAAATGGTTGAAATTGAATATTAATGGTGAACCAATCAGTTCTATTAGCAACGCTGGCCAAAAACAGCCGTTCGAGATGTTATTTATTGCCCGCCATCAGGAAGCGGATGTAGATTTTGCAACCTCGATAAGGCAAGTGGAAATGTTGTTTAGTGTGCCTAGCATTATACACTCGCACAAGCCACCATTGTACGCTTGGCTAGGAGAATATTTGCAAAATGAACCCAAGTGCTTAGAAATATTCGCACGTTACCTGCAACCTTCTTTTACTTCTATCGGTTTGGAAGTACTTAAGCTAATGGATGAACGCCTTTACAGCAAAACATAGTTCAAAAACTCGTATATATATTTTAGTATGAGATAATTGGTTGCATGTTTATTGTTTAAAGCAATACTTAGAAAATACAATTTTTGTATGTTAATAAACAAAAAAAATAATATGACGGTGTAATTAAATTATTTAGCTTTGTTCTAGTAAAACATTAGAAATGTTAAGTTAAATTAGTTTTATATAAAAGGCATGATTTATGATTTATTATTATTCGTGTCCTTGAGCAGCAGCTGCAGGATTTGTAGGTTCATTACCACCCCGTTTCTTTGAACCTGAAACTATGTCATCAATGCGCAGCAAGAGGATAGCTGTCTCGACTGCAGTCTTGTAGGTTTGCATTTTAACCGACAATGGCTCCCATATACCTTTTTTATTCATGTCAACAATTTCACCAGATTCGCCATCGATGCCCCAAGCACATACACTATCTCCTGTACATTGAATATAAAATTGTCAACATTAAAATAACACAACGCTTTTAAAGCATAATTTAGTTACCTGAGTGTGAAGCGTGCTTTGCACGTAACGCTGTCAAGGTGCGAATTGTGTTAGCACCACAGTTTTGTGCTAACGTACGTGGTATGATTTCCAAAGCTTGTGCCACTGCAGTATATGGTCCCTTCAACTGCTTGCGAGATAGTAATTGTGACACTGCCATTTCTATAGCACCACCGCCAGCAACTAAACGTGGCTCTAAAACCAGATTCCTAGCAACGTTCAATGCGTCTTGTAAATTGCGTTCTGTTTCATTTAATATATCCTTAGAAGCACCACGTAACAAAATTGTGCAAGCCTTAGGGTCTTTGCAGTTAGTAACAAAAGTAAAATACTCATCTCCAATTTTCTTAATTTCAAACAGACCAGCACCAGTGCCTACATCTTTTTCAGTCAATTCTTCTGTGCGGTTGACAATAGTTGCACCACATGCTCGTGCTAAGCGAAGATTATCTGTTTTACGCAAACGTCTTATCGCTGTTATGCCGGCTTTAAGCAAATAGTGTTGTGCCAAGTCAGACACGCCCTTTTCAGTGAAAACAATATCTGGCTTAACTGCAATGATATCAGCGCATACGCGTTGCACAAATTCTTCCTCAATTTGCAACATACGAGTAAAGTCCTGGTCACCAATGATCTCTACATTAGTTTGACTCTCGCCTTTTTTGTATTCCAAAGAGCAATCTAGCAACACAATACGTGGATTCTCAATGTAACGACGCATTTTTGGGTGTGTGACATCCTTATTAATCATAACACCCTTTAATACACAGGACTCCTCGATACTACCACCTGGAATTTTTTCCACTTTCGCGTAACTAAAAATTAAAAAATTATAATCCATCATAAGTCTGCAGACCATTATTATTTTACCGTTTGATATCAACTTCTAAACGTCCATTCTCCGTAAGTTTGACTGTATCAACTGCATCTAATGCAATTTTAACAGCCAGTTCAGACCATTTCCCAATGAATTTTGTACCAACGCAGGACTTAACAACGTCAACAACTTTGTCTTTGTTATTAGCATCTAATGGTATGCTCAAATCACTTTGCAAGTGGTTTATAATGTCTTCCAATGCCTCACGATATGCACGTATGATAACTGTAGGATGAATTTGTTGCTGAAGAAACTGCTCTGCAGCTGCTAACATTTCGCCAGCTAATACAATAACAGATGTAGTGCCATCACCAACTTCTTCATCCTGAGTTCGTGCAATTTCAATCATACTCTTTGCTGCAGGATGTTGAACTGTGATTTCACGTAGAATAGCATTGCCATCATTTGTCATTACAATACCACCCATCGGGTCCATAAGCATTTTTAACATAGCCTGTGGACCTAGACAAGTGCGTATAACATCAGCAATAGCCTATATTTTTAATTAAAAGAAATAAAACATTCATATGAACAAATACAGTTGTATAGAAACGCATGCCGAATGAGTCACACTCACCCTTACACACTTACCTTTCCGGCGTTAATATTCTCCAGCTGCACCTTGCGACCGGATTCTCTTTTTGTGTTTTGACCTATTAGACAAATAATTACATACAATAGTTTTTCTAAAACGTAAATATTTATATTTACTTAAAACAAGTATAGGCTGAGCTCCACCAAACATTTTAAAACAATTTTAATTAAACTCTTTTAACGAAAATAATAGAACTCGTGCTATGCGTTGTACCGCGGCTGCTGACAAAAGATATGAGAGAATGACGTGAGTTATTGAGGTTATGAAACGTACCACTGCACCGTAATGAATGTCAAAATTACAGCATTTGAGATGGAAAATAAATGTTTACATGATAAGCATTCAGTATGAGTGAGCGGGTTAGATAGTATTCATATTTTGGAACTATGTTTATTGAGTAATTCCAGAAAATTCCTCACACTGAAAACTAAAGTTTTACAATTACCTTATATATATACAGTAGTGCTTATATTATTATGTTTTTTACATTGTTTTATACCATATGTTACTCCTTAATTAAAAATTAATATATAGTAATAGAAAGAAAATTAGTAACAAAATAGTTAAATAGCAATTAAAGTAAGCAAAATGAAGGCACATGTTAATTAATTACATTATTCAGAAAATTTGACATCGGATGTCACAAGATTATAGTCACTTAAAAATTATTATTGGTTCTAATCATGCCAGTAGATGAGTTCCAGTGTTTGTGTGACCGAACGAATTCTTGACAAATCAAAAATGTGTTTGTCATACCCATATATCATGGTTATATGGAATTTTTGTTCCATACAGCTGATTTCCATAGAATCATGTGAGTAGATATTTCTGTATTCATAATTAATTTAGTTTAATTAATTTATATTAAACCATAATATCCTAAGTTTTATATAAAATATGAATACAAGCAATGAATTGTAATAACCAATAAATCTATGTATACGTATAAAGTGTTTACTTGCTATAAAATGTTTACTTCTTTAATTTGCAAAATACTTTTTAAGAATGTTGATTTTAATGTCAAGTACAAAATATGTTTAAATAATTTATTATGTAGCTAATAATTCTATATTAAATAAACCACTACGGTTCCGATATTCGACAAGGTTTTATAGTTAAATTAAAAATCAATATTGTAATAGGTTTATCAATTAGTAATAGATAATTATTAATGTGAAATTAAAGTTTTTGTATCCACTGCACAAATTCTTAAAAAACTCAAATTGTAAAATTTTTTAAGGTGTACTGAGAGCACATAAGAAACACAGCTTCATAGCATTTTATTTAAATTGACATTTAAAGAGAGAATAAAATTTATTTACATGCACGTGCGTGCCGGACACTTGTAAACTATTTGGAAGAATCGTTTTTTGTTTTACAATTTACGCACTAAAATGTCTCTTTTAAGAATTAGGTAACTTTCCTAAATTATTTTGTGTAAATAATTATTTAATATTTTATGTTTTTAGAAAACCTAAAACCCGCAAGGGTAAAAAGGTTTTGTTGGCGAGGGAACCACAACTAATTGAACCCACCAGAAATATGCTTTTCCTTGACGGTCGTAAATGTGGGGGCGATGTTAAAACATGCATGAAAGATATGCAACAATTAAAAAAGCCTTTAGTCAAAGTTTTAAACAGAAACAATGATATCAATCCCTTTGATGATCCAACATCTTTAGAATTGTAAGTACAGCAATTCGTCATATTATTAATTGGTTTTAACGAACGATATTATTCTTATACATACCTTTAGCTTAACAATGAAGAACGACTGTGCCCTATTTGCATTTGGTTCAACAACAAAAAAACGCCCAAATAATTTAATACTCGGGCGCATTTTTGAAAATGAGATTTTGGATATGGTAGAGTTAGGCATAAAGCGCTACGGTGCTATGGCAGACTTCAAAACAGATAAAATTGGTACCTGCGTAAAACCGTGTTTAGTTTTTAACGGTCCAAAGTGGAATCAGACAGAGGAGTTGCGTCGTCTTCGTAATTTATTGATAGATACATTCCAAAAGGACAAAGTTGACGCGATACGTTTACAAGGCATTGAGCATGTAATGGGTTTTACTTGTACTGATGATATGACAATTATAATGCGGTCCTATAAAATACTCCTAAAAAAATCCGGTCAAAAAACTCCACGCATCGAGTTAGTAGAAATTGGTCCAGGCGCTGATTTTTCCATAAGACGTACCAAGATTGCATCAGAAGATCTATACAAGCAGGCTAGAAAACAACCAAAGGAAATGAGAGTAACAAAGAAAAAGAATATCACACGCGATGAGCTTGGTAATACGCATGGTCGCGTACATTTGGGTAAACAAAATGTGGGCAAGATTCAGACAAGAAGAGTGAAAGGTTTGAAGAAAACACCAGAAGAAAAACGAGCAGATCGACAGAAAAAAAAGACGCTATTAAAAGCTGCTGCAAAGGAAGCAGTAGCAAACGCTGTTTAATAAAAATACATTGAAATTTCACATATTGCACATGAATGCTAGACATTTATTTCTTAAATTAGATATAGTTTGGCCAATAAAATAATTTTAAATGCTACCACTTGTTTACTCTGCTTTATTTATTACTTAGACATGACTAATGAATTGCATCCACAATGTTTTTGATACGCCTTGTTTTTGATTCCAATAATGCGTCCTCGAGTGTATGTATTATGTGCACCAAACTCGATAAATCTGTTTGCACTAGTAAGTCCTTACGATTTCTACGTTCATCGGCATGAGTGAGTATTTTGTGTTTACTTTTCTCTAACAAGTCCCTGTTTTCATTTTTAGGTTCAGTGTGTAAGTAGAATTTCATAGTAACAAATATATTGCTTTGACGTAGGAGACTGCGTGAAGCAACACGCACCTCCAAACGCCACTCGAGGTGTACAAGACGGTAGGCACGTATGTTTGCTGACTTAATGGAACCTTCTATGAATCCACGCTTACTAGTAACAAACTGCGACAGAATATCTACAGCTTCTTCGCTGAAACCAACATCCTGCAGAAAATTCATGTCGCTCTCGCTAGCATTCGCTTTTGTTGCATCAATTAGTAAGGAAATTAATGATTCTATTGCCTGTTTGACCGCGGTGGGATTGGAGGCGTATTTCTTCGCTAACTGTTCATATCTTTGATTATTGGTGTTAGCCTGTTCATTAGTTAAGTACTCGAAAGCCGATTTACACATTTGGATTATATCGTCCGACGATTTTTCCCGCAAAAATGCAAGATGTTCTTTTTGTTCATTACTTAAAGAAATAGGCATTGTTTACTATTTTCAAATTAAGTGTAATTAATGTAATTAACAAAATATCTGACAGCTATCGAAAGCATAATTGTTATGGATGTTGCCATATTATTTAAAAAACAGAAAAATCAATTAAAATTGATTTTAGGTGTGACGCATAGTTCTGCCACAAACTACACCAACTGTTGTACAGAATTATTATACACAACATTGTGCACTCATGATATCTCTTAAAAAATTCAAACTAAATCTTAAATATTATGTAGATTGTAGTATAATAAAAACATTAATCAAACAATGCGATTAAAAAAATTTATGAAATAAGGTACAGCACAGTTTATTTGTGAAATTGTTGTTACATTGAAATACGTAGTATACATTGCCAAATCTTTCAATGATATTACATCTTCTTGTCGAGAAAAGGATAAATTCAAAAATCAAACATAAATGGCATCAGTACTTTAATAAAAGTAAAAAAATCAAATATCACCAATAATAGGCCTATTTCACGAGCTACTTGTAGTAACTTTGAATAACACTATACATACAAATGCGGTTCACCAGCAAATATTCGAGTAAATGAGAACATCTGAGAGAGGGTAACATCCCTGTCGAAATTTGAAAATGTCTCACAGACTTTACTTTACATTTTATTTCAAATAAAATTTGTGTAAAATGTGAATCAGTTGTTTTGGTTTGATTTTAAATTTTTTTATTTTTTATTTACGCGGCACTGGTGTTCTCACCAGACTTTACACATAAGCGTTCCATAAAAATCGGTGTAAAGAGCGTAATTTGGCACTTTATTTGTATTACACTCTCAGTTTGTACTTTATTTGTGTTTTACTTGAATTTTACTACGAATAGCTCGTGGAACAGACCTAATATATTATTCATTACATTGATCAGATTAATCAAATTATGTAGCTAAATTCATTAGTAATTAGTTAAATGATATTTGTATGTGAGTCTTAACATTTAGTTTGAATTATGGCCATTAAAACAATTAATTATAAAATCAATTTTAAAATTCAAATTAGGTGAAGTAAGTCTCCAAAATTTAAGGAGTTTACCTTAACTTTCAAGGTGTTTCCACATAACTCAAAAGCAATATTTTATCAAAAATTAAAATTTATTTAAAATTAACATTAAACTGCTTTTAGTTAGTTTAAAATGATTTTAAGAGCCTTAATACAAATCTAAAGATTCGCGTTAATGGGGTGATAACCGTACAACAAAAATGCGAAGATCAAAAAGCGATTTGAATATGACCAGTATTTTACAACTTAAATTTAACCAATCTGGCACCATTTCAACTGAGAGCCATTCAGCTGCCATTCAGTGAGTGAGAGTTAAAGCAAATAATTAAATTGTTAAAGACTTTGTTTATATTTATAATGTTTATTTAGCAAATAGTACATAAATTGTTTATAGTGCAAATAATAGAATGTATAATGGATTTTGATAGTCCTGATGTGGAAAAAGATTTTCCCGGTTTGTATGCATCGGAAAGTGTCGATGGTAAATCAAAAAAAAGCAAAGAAGAAAGTGATTGTAAGTAAAATATATTTATTTATAAAATATTTTTTATATAAAAACTAATTTATACTAATGTGGTATTTTGTACAGATAGTGAAGGTGACCATGAAAAGGTCAGTAAAAAGGACCTACTTATTGGCAGACGTAAAGAAAAGAAGGATAAGGGCAAGGATCGTGGGTATGCAGCATTAGAGGGTGAAAGTTCTCCAGAGGAAGAATTGGAAGCTAAGTAAGTATTTAATATTTAAATAAATCTGTGCTAATTAGCTAATTATACTAAATATTTTTAGGAGCCCATCTAAGTCAAAGAAATCAAAAACATTTAAATTTACCTCCTCTAAAAGTAAAGAAAAACGTGAAAAATCCCGTGATAAGGAAAAATTGGATAAGGATCAAATACAGGACGAAAAAACTAAAGAAAAAGATAAAACCGAAAAAGATAAAGAAACAAAAAAGAAAGATAAGGAGCGTAAAGAAAAAGAGAAAAAAGAGAAATCGAAGGATAAGGAAAAAGATAAAAAGGATAAGAAAACAAAACAGCTAAGTATAGCTTCTGAAGAAGTACTAGAACTGGGCGATGCACAACCTGTTTTTGGTGTGTCGGTTAGTTTAGCTACTGAGCGAAGTCGTTGTCATGATGGCATTGATTTGCCGTTAGTCGTACGTGACTGCATCGATTATTTACAAGAAAATGCACTTAAGTGCGAGCAAATTTATAAAGTAGAAACAGTTAAAACGCGGCTACAGCATTTCAAACGCTTATACAACAATCGAGAACGTCAACCTGAAACCGATGAGTTGGACATGCCTACAGCATGCGGTTTACTTAAACTTTATCTTAGGTAAATGTTACAAAAAACAATATATTTATGAAATAATTATTTGTTTATTTCCATAGAGAGTTACCTGAGCCAATTTTAACCACTGATCTTATTGCGCGGTTCGAAGAAGTAGCTGCACACCCCCAAGTAACTAAACAACAAGAGGAGCTACAACAATTGCACAATCTATTGCCAAGCTGTAACAAAACTCTTCTATCTTGGATATTATTGCATTTTGATGCAGTTATACAAAATGAAATGCACAATAAAATGAATGCTCAATCACTGGCTATGCTGTTAAGTCCAGTATTGCAAATGTCGCACCGCTTACTAGTAACACTATTGTGTCACTGCCCGAATTTATTTGCAGATGTGCATCTTATAAAGTGAGTATATAAAAAGATAAGAGATGTGTAAACATCTGCTTTATCCTAAGATATTTATGAGTTGAATATGAATGAGATCAGAAGCATTGAGCTTTTCTTATCTTATTTAGTAGATAAAAATTATTTTGAGTGAAAAAATAAAATACGTAGATTTGCAAGTCGACAGACATGGCTACATCACGTAAAAGTAAACGTTTTTCTACGCTTGTTAAGTTTTTTATTAAGTAAAAGAGTGAATAATTTTATGTTTCGATAAAAAAAATGTTTTATTTTTAGATATGTACCACCCATTACATCATCCAGTCCTAAACTACCCGATAATCCTGATGAACTGCAAACTGAACTACGTAAACAAGAAAGTCTTTTAGCACAAATACATGCTGAAATGAATGCTGGGTTTGTGTCCAAAAAGCGCGAAGAGCAACTATGGGAAGTGCAACGCATTATTACACAACTGAAACGTAAATTACGTGGTTTTGAAAAGAAACAAGAAAAATCCATTGACGAACTACAAAGTGTACCAGTTTCGTGCGATACAACCGATGCCAAAGCAAAAATAGCTTTAACGAAACAAACCAAACTAAGCTGTTCTGATGATGAACCAACTAAAGCGATTTGCACAATGCACTCAAATGAATCCGCAGAAAGTACTGAAGCCAAAAATACACCGCAACAAGAGATAATTGATTGTATGCCTATAGCAATACCGGAAGAGAATTTAAATGATGCACTCACTGAATTAACAATTGATGACAAACGACATCCAGACGGCTTGTATATTGAT
The DNA here is from genome assembly GCF_002237135.1 of Teleopsis dalmanni. NCBI lineage: Eukaryota > Metazoa > Arthropoda > Insecta > Diptera > Diopsidae > Teleopsis > Teleopsis dalmanni. The sequence continues at coordinate 116,431,399 of NC_051847.1, forward strand.
GAAGAGACCAAGTTTCTAATGGTACCGAAAACTCACGCGGATTACGAGACACTGCTGCGTCTACAATTAGAAAATCAGGAGTTGATTGCTTGGAAGACACAATTGCAAACGCGTATAAGTGCTGAACGTGCTGAAATATTACGGCTAAAACAACAGCTGCAGAGGCAGCCAATAAGGCGTACCGCGGAAGAACATATCAGTGAAAGTGATTGCGAGAAACTCATAGGCACTTATATGCGCGAAAACAAATTACTCGAGCAAAAGAAACTGATATTAGCGAATGAAATATTTCAAGAGAATAAAGATTTAATTGGTCTGCAAGTCGAACTACTCATGAGGCAATATCAAAAATAATTTTAAAATGTAACAAATATCGAGATTATTCACCACATTTCATATATATATTAATACTCTCAAAATGATACTATCACTTATTATTATTATTAATATTTAAAAAAAATAATTTAAAAAATATCTTTTTATGTTATATTAACGTCTAACGAACAAATAAATTATTAATGTTTTAAAATACAAATTTGTTTATGTTTTAAATCCAGATACTATTGTTTATAGATCTAATAATCTTTCCATTTAGTACGTAAATTAAATATATGTTTATTTTCTACCTAATGCAGTGCCGAAAATAATACACAGTTGAGTCTCTTATAGAGTATGATACTGGGCTTAAATATAAGGAACATAAATTTATTTCGTTGTCGCAAATAGATCCCTTACATCTCCATCAAAACCACACCATATAGTGATCACTAATATAAGCCAAAACTAAGTGAAATAAAAAAGTGTGTTTATAATAATTATTATAAATATATAAAGAGAATTGCTTTTGACTAAAGTTCTTTAAGGAAAAACTTTGGAGTGAATATATTTTCCTCAAATATATAGTATCTTTAATATGCAAAATATTTTAAATGATTGCAAAAAACACCAACAACCCTAGCGTGGTTGTTGTGTTACCCCGCTGGGACCTAAAAGCAGATAACATAAAAAGTTTTACAAGACAAATACATGTGTTACGATGTGGTTCGATGATGGTTGAAGGTAAGAGCGGAGGAGAATAAGAGCGAAGAGGTGGATTGGGGATGGGTGGTATTTAAATTGAAATCAACCCGGGGCCAGATGAAGAAATATGGCAACTTCAATGGAGTGAATCCAAAGGTCGATTAGACGAATGTTTGTGCGCAGTGCTGCAAGAGAACAGTTGAGCGACATCATGGGGGATAGATCTGCAGTTTGGGCACACATTAGAGAAATAGACGTGTTTATCCATGACAAGTAACTGTTTAGCACTTGGCTATATGCTGATCTCAATTGAGCTAGGACAGTTCTACTGTACGGGGGAGTGGCGTTCTTCCTTCACTAGGAAAATTGTACTTACAGGAACAATTGGAGCAGCAGAATAGATAATAATTTTGCTAAATTCTTTCTCTCTTATTCAAATCAGAGGACAGAGAAATATTGCCGAAGCCGCTTTCGGAGACGTCTGTCCTTAAAGATATCTTATATTATATAGCTATATCAACATTGCAATTCGAGGCAGCGAGCATAGGACTTGCGAGGCTGACATCAGAAAAGCTGGAGCAAGTTGGACTTGTTGGCAAATTCGGCAACCCTAACTGACAACTATTTGTTAAGTGCACCAAAAAATGATCCGTCAATTTGGGATGTCAATTGCAGGCGTCTCTGATCAGCTGGTGGTTTAGAAAACCGCAGACGATAATGAGCATCCAAATCACCCAATACGAAACGCAAGTCCCCATAAAGAAGGTGAGAAATATCTGTGGTGTACATACAGTGGCTCTCAGCTTATTTCATCCAACACCAATTTTAAAATTCTTTACGCTATTACTGAAAAACTATGTCATCGATTGAAAATATTTAAATGGTTAAATGGCATTTTTAAGGAAAAATATTTATTATTTAATTTAGAAACTTGAAACATACCGAAAATATTTGTTTTTATAAATAATGAATATAAACTATAAAAATACTCCTATTTTATTGCCTCAGCTTATTTCATCCACAAAGAAATTGCAAAGTCAATACTTGGTATGATACCCTTTCGCTTTTATCACTTTGTCAAATCTCTTCGGCATTCAACCTACAATTTTTTAGGTTGTTTTTGGGTTGTTTCTAGGGCAATTTTCATCCACTCTTGTAAAATAGCCTTTTTTAAGTTTTCTTTGTTGGAAATAGTAGTTGCCGCATATCTTGTTCCAATATTGGCAATAAATTATCAATGACATTCATGGCTGGGCTCTGCGCTGACGGTGCTCTGCAAAGTGGAGGAACTCAAATTAAAGAATTTCGCAATATTCCGCTGAGGTTGACCGTCTTCAAAATGGGTTAGCACCATTTCTGTGTGCTCAATTGTACTGCGTCATCCCATTTTTTACAAAATTACTTATTTATTATTAATTATCCATTATCACACAAAAAATTTATTTCATTTGGGTGGAAATACTTTAAAAATATTACTAAAAAAATAAATATATTAGTGCACCCCCAAAAGAAAATTTGTATAATTGTGGTAGATTAAAAACATGTCGCGAAGTCGAACAAACATTAGCCGCGAGCCGCAGTGGTCCGGGGACCGTGCTTTGAACAGCCCTGTTCTACATAACATGGGCCCAAATGATTTATATATATATTCACTAAAAATAAAACACAGCTATTATATGACATATAACATAAAACAAGTTAATTTCAATTTATTGAATGCTTAACATAAATTTTTTTTCCACTTTCTTTCGCTCATGGTTATGTTTGAGTGCCGAAGTGTATACCATACATTGAATTTTAATTTAAAATTTATTACCAATTGAGGCGCGGTTACGCTGAATTTTGTCTTGCGTGTTCGTACGAACCAATCAAATGTATGTAATCATATGTGAGTAGTTACAGTTTCTGAGAACTATTCGCGCGACGTCTTCTCTTTCAAATACGATTATTCGATTAAACAAAATATTTATTTTAAAATTTATACGTTTGTGCAAAATCGAAAATATAAATAGTGAAATTGAAAAGTGAGTTTTATTTTCATGTAATTTTAAGTTTATAAATGAAAATAAATTTAAAAACATATGCTACTTTTAGGAAATGAATTTCATTTTTATACCTTGAACTATAAAAATCATGCTCCCACAATCATCTTTTGTTATTTGAAATTAATAAATAACTTGATAACAAATTTTCCGTTAAATATATTTCATCTTCACAATATATTTTGTTTTCAAAACAAATAAAACAGAACTGTCAATTCGCAAGCAATGTACCGCAACATGCGATGTGTTCGCATAAAGGTGCATTCACACCAAAGCAAACACTTGCAGTCAAACGAATATTCGTATGTAATCGTACCTGCCAAAGTTCGTTTGTTTGCAAGCGTTCGCTTTGGTGTGGATGCACTTTAAAAAAACATATGTACGAACACGCAAGAAAAAACTCGCATGCAATGTAACCACAGCCTGAGATGTGTTAATTATGAGCTATAAGCTTGACGTTATTAACATAAACAAAAAGTAATTCTTCTTCTTTATCCCACATGACATAAATATCACATAAACACAATTTTTATAATTTTTAATTTTAAATTTAAATAAATTAAATTTTTTCACTATGGCAATCCTAAATAAGAAAATTTAATATTTTGACGTTTGAAATTTGTCCACACTTCGTTTAACCTTCCTAAAGTGGTGAGAGGTCGATAGATTCTTGGTGGCTGATTTTAAAACACGCAATTTTCCTTTACATATTAACGTTTAAATAATTAGAGGGAAATATGTTGAAGCAACTTTCTAGACCAGTTATTTCTTTGAGAAATTTCTCTACTTCGAGATCGGTAAGATAAAAATCGGAATTTGACAAAAAATTCATGTAAATTTTAGTGTATGTGTTGTGGGGGTTGGGGTTTTTTCTTCATACACGTTTACGTAATAGTACTTTTGCGTTTTTATGCAAAATGCACTAATGCGAATCTATTTTTAACTTATATTGGTTATAAATATTTTATAATATCTATTATTAATTTTTATAGAACAAATACAAGGTGACAGTATGCGGCGCCTCCGGTGGTATTGGTCAGCCTCTGTCTTTGCTTATGAAGCAAAATAAGCTGGTTACAACTTTATCTCTGTACGATATCGTACACACACCTGGTGTAGCTACGGACTTGTCCCACATTGACACTAATAGCACTGTATGCGGTTTCATGGGACCAGATCAAATGCCCGATGCTTTGGATGGTAAATAGTAATGCTATGCAAATATAGTTTATTTTCAAAATAATTTGTTAGAGAATTGAACACGGTTTATTGCATACCATATGGTTTTATAATTTTTGCTACCACAAGTAAATGCTTTCATTTATAATTTATGAGTTTAAAAAGAAATCTTATCAGTTTTGCGAAGTAAATCTTATTTGTATTTTATTGCATAATAACTTTATGGCATATTATTTATTCATTTTCAGTTTGCAATTAAATATAAATTATCTCTATAAAATTGTATACCTCAAAAATGACAATATGTAATAACAATAAGATATGAAACTGCATTGTGAATTTGTATAAGAAAGATGTTTATATAAATTGATATATTAAATAATATATCATATGTTCTGCAATATTACACAAATCCCTCAGATGAAAATATTATGTTGGTGAGATAACCTCTTATCTGTGCATACAAGCGATTGACTTGTGCAAAGTACAAATTTCACTTGAGTTTAGCAGTTGTAGTTTATATATTTCGATTATTATTCATAATACTCATAATAAGAAAATAAATTAATATATAAAAATTAAGGGCCTTGATAGCACCAATTACTGTGAAATCTGCTTAGTTTTTTTTTTTTCTTATTCGTTTTTTAACAGTTAAACTCCGACGAAAAGCAGTTCACTACTTACTACTTCATTATTAGCAGTGAACGGTACTATGTCGGGGAGATTGCAGAGTCACCATAAAATAAATGCTTGAACGCCTTGGCACCATCACACAATAGTAGTTGCATTCGTGTCATAACAGCCCAGCATATAAGTTTAGACATATAAAAACACAGTATATATAGTTTTTATAACTAAGTTAATTATATATTATTTACTTAACTTATTTTCTACATTTTTTCGAAAATTCTTATAAAATTTATATTAAACATACTATATTTTTTTAGGTGCTGATGTTGTTGTCATCCCAGCTGGTGTGCCTCGTAAGCCTGGCATGACTCGTGATGATCTCTTTAAAACTAATGCTTCCATTGTTAGAGATATTGCCAAATGCATTAGTACTAAATGTCCAAAAGCTTTGGTAGCAATTATTACGAATCCCGTCAATACCGTTGTTCCAATTGCAGCTGAAGTTTTAAAGAAGGTATATTCAAACACATGAATATGATTATTATATAAAAATATCAATTTATTTCTATTTCTTATAATAGGCTGGTGTCTATGATCCTAAACGTTTATTTGGTGTATCCACTTTGGATATTGTACGTTCACGTACATTTATTGGAAATTCCCTTAATGTCGATCCACAAAAAGTTACCATACCTGTTATAGGTGGTCATTCAGGAGTTACCATAATTCCAGTTCTTTCTCAATCCCAGCCAGCTTATAAAGGTAGCCAATCAGACATTGAAAAGTTGACTGTACGCATACAAGACGCTGGCACTGAAGTAGTTAAAGCTAAAGCTGGTGCAGGATCGGCTACATTATCCATGGCTTACTCTGGTGCACGTTTTGCCGGCTCATTGCTACGTGGTTTGAATGGTGAATCTGGTGTTGTTGAATGTTCTTATGTTGAATCATGTGTAACTGATGCAACATTCTTCTCCACGCCCATTTGTTTGGGCAAGAATGGCCAAGAGGAGAATTTAGGTCTACCAAAAATGAATGACTTTGAAAAGAAGTTATTGGAAAAAGCACTGCCTGAATTGAAAAAAAATATTCAGAAGGGTGTTGATTTTGCCAATAAGTAAGGATTGTAAATAATTGGTCAGTAAAAATATCGTCATTTACAAAATCAGCTGAAGCCATAGAAAATTGCGACTTAATTAGTGAACCTAGTAAAATAATTTATTTATTTAAAAAACTGTAATTTGTAAATTTTTAGTATGGTATATCATTTTTAGTGAAATTTGGGTTGTATTAGCTAATTAAGTTTGGTCAAGACATCTCCCACAATAAAACTCAGTAAAATATTTGGTAAACACAAAAGTCACATGTGTGAATTATTTTTTAAACTAATGAACACAAATTAAAAAATAAATATCGTTTATATCAAATTATGGCATAGAAAATTTGAATCGAAAAATTCAAATTTTATTTAGTTTTGTTAAGTGCTAATATCTTAAATTAAATTTCGGTGTATATTGATTAATATATGTATAGTATATATTTTTACTTTTTGGTGACAGTTTAGTTTTAAAATTAAATCTATATTTAAAATTATAGTACAGAAAATATTCTCTAATTGAAATTGTCTGCAATAACAGATAAACATATATATACATAATGCTTTCCAATGTTTAATCAACATAAGTCAAAAATTATTCCACATTTGTTTTAAACATATTTTTATTAAAGTATACTATTGTCGTATGCATTTAAATGAATACTGCTAATCGTATATTAATCTCAAAACGGCAAAAAGTTATTTTATGCAATTTACATTATTGTGGTCATAGGGATATTTTGCAGAGCAGACAAGCTAGCCAGAAAGGGTGCTTCAGGACAACTAAGTAATCTGGGAATATCGCTAACGTCATGCAAACTGTTACTGAGTTCTTTTTGTGCTGGACTTTGTGATAAAAGATGGGAAAACTCAACGATATCTAACCATCTGGCTCATGTTCCGATAAAAGGAAATCCAAAATTCTCATTGAGATATCATGTAGAGATATCTGGAACCACACTAGAAGATCAGGTCTCCTTTTCAATCAAACCTGTATTATCTGTAGGGAAGACATATACGGTAACCCAATGGCCAATAGGCCTAAGTGGATCCACCAGGGACCGCCGGTATAACCTAACCTAACCTAACCTACACTATTGTGAACGAAAGGAGTGTGAGGTCGATGTCTATCTTCATATTATGAATATATTATCACCTATCACAATAGAGCTAACACCAGTAACGCGGAATATAATCAAGAAATTATCTCCCCCTATTCCAAATCAGTATCCACGTTTGCATTGTAACAAAGTTCAACTTCATGAATAAAAGATGTCCTCCTAAGTCATAAAAAGTTATTTATCACTTATAAATATTTAAATTTAGAATTGTTTTAGTGCCACAATTCCTTACAACATCACGCATCTAACTATTCTCTTGAGAAAACTCGACATTAATTTGAGTTCTATGATAATATTATATCTATAAATATTTATAATTTTGTTATTAAACTATTGCATAAGGGTAGATAGCGAAAAGATTATGACTAACACTAACAAAGTAAACAATGACAACGCAAAAACAATAGGACAATAACAACAAGAATATTTAAATGAAGTTTTATTTTTAAATTGAACCTGCATATGTCTTCAATATGCGGCTGGAGTACTGGGAAGACTTCCCAGGTCTTAGACAAAGCACTACACAAAGCAAAGCACTGATAAATCCGTACTCCTACAAAATCATTCTTAAATTCTCAAAATGTAATTTAAGGTTGATAACGGGTTTTATTACAGGTTATTATGGCCTGAAATATCACCTTCAGTAAGTCCGATTATCTGCTAATTCGGAATGCAGATTATGCCTCAAAGATAAGGAAACTATTATGCATATTCTTTATGACTGTCCAGCTTTAATAACGCACAGAAAAAACTTGTTTCATATGAAATTTCTGTCACTAGAACATATTAAGATTTAGTTCTAGATTTTGTTCACAAAGCGTTAAAGGTTGTTTTGTAATCAATAGTGAAATTGGTACAATTGGATTCTTCTGGCTGTAGTAGCGGCTGTTGGGCGATTTCACATCAAAATTTTGATAATAAATAATAATAATCTTCAATATAGAAAATTATTACTTTTGCATGTATATAGCAATGGGGAAATAAAGTTATGAACTTTCTTCTCAAATTTAGAGAAAACGTGTAACATTACGTGTAACAAGTACGTATTAAATATTGTATTTTTAACTCATAAAAAATAGATATTTTATTTAATCAAAGCCCAAGGATCGAAGAAAACTAAGTACTTATATAGTTTGCATACAATTTATTGTAAGTACCCTGTTTACACTTTATAATTAGGCGGATCTCAATTAGCTATACCTGTTGACAATAGACAATATCAAAAATAATTTAAAGTTATATATCGTTATATTTAATGAAATTATATTATTTAAAAGATAAAACTAATATAATATTAGCGCCTACTTAAGTGCGTCGAAGATGCAATTCGTGTGATTAGTGATTTTTTAATGTAGAAAAATATTAGATCAAACAGTTATTTAAAATTTTAATTTTAAAAATGAAATTATGTGTCGTAAAGTTTTCAGAACATTCAAAAAGACGTTTGTGACACTTCTATGTCACATGAATAGTATAAATGCTTTCAGGTAACACTACAAGATAATAATGATAACGCGTTATCTGGGTATTCTAACAAGTCTATTAAAAATAATAACGTGAATAAGTTTAAATGGATTGTGTTTGATAATGAAAGAATAACCATTAGAGGGTTTGATAAAAAAGATTAGTGTTATACGGCTCATGCGATATTCATAAATGTTTTTAACATGATATGGGTAGCTGTGGGGAAGACAATGAGAGTGCACCTCATCTACTATGTTTTTTGCCTAGCTCATGCATGGTGGCGACTCAATACTTTGGGAGTCCCATTCCTTGAGGATTTTGATCAATTGCAAGACCTGACATTAAATAGTATTTGAGGTTTCGCCAAAGTTTCTAGGTGGTTTTAAACCCTGAGTTTTTCCTACATATACGGTATCACAATGGGCCAATAGGTCTAAGTGGATCCACCAAGGATCGCCGGTATAACCTAACCTAACCTAACCTATAGGAAACAACAAAATGTGTTCCGAATATTTTTTACATGTCCAGTACTTAGAGACAAAACTTTAAATCACTGAAAGAACAACGTTTTTCTAAAATATATAATTGTATGGTTGTTAACAAATCTTGGACGCTACGTGAAATAAGCTATTCATTAATATATACAGTCAAACTTCCACAACTCGAACTTCTATAACTCGAATTTTCTATAACTGGAACCAAAAACAGTGCACCAAAGTTTTAGAGAGAAAATTACATACAATTCTGCTTCCACAACTCGAACTTCTATAACTCTAATTTCTCTATAACTTGAACAAAAATGTTGTTCTGTGCTAATAGGAATATGGGAAAGTACATTCTATAAGTCAGTCGCTGGCAGCGTGGTTTAAAGTAAATAAAATAACTTCCACTGCTACTCTTAATGGTTATAATGAACTTGATAATGAAATTTGTACATCAATCTTTCCTACAGATGAAGATATTATTGAGCACTATAACTCTAAATTATTGGATCTAATTCTAAGTGCAACGGAAAGTGATGATGAGGGTTGGGTGCATGTAATTGTTCATCAGCGTTCCAAGAATCAAGTAGAAGACACATTTAAAATTCTGAATTTATATTTGCAAACGAATGATACTACAACTGATGATCACTATAAGAGTTTGAATAAAGTGGAATCTCTTTTTATTGAAAATAAGAAAAAAAAGTAAGTCCCAAACTCTAATTTCTGAATGTTTCACTTCACTGTAACTTCTGTACTTTATTTGATTGCAAATAATATAATAAGCAAGAACAGGGTATTAGCTCCCATTTGAGCAGAGCACCGCGACCATGATTGATCTTTTGTGCTACAACAGACCCTAACTGAACAAAAGAAATTTCGCCTTTCGAATGAAGGCCAGAATGTCGGTTGTTGAGGACGTCCTAATGTCGGAAGGTGCTAGCAGTTCCCGACCCAGTGATCTCCTCCTGGCCCAGATCAAAGCTGGGCAGTCACATAGAATGTGGCTGGCTGTCTCCGCTGCCTCCAAGCAGAGTCTACAATCTATCGGATAGGCCCATTTTGTTGAGGTGGTAACGTAGCCTATGGTGACCCGTTAGATATCCCACTAGCAACCTCAACTCTGTTCTGCTTAAGAAGGATATCTTATTATAACTATAGGGGAGAACCAGCTCTTTAGCCTGACGGTTACCTCGACTGTCGCGCCAGTAGCGACTTCTCTCGGTTGAGATCCAGTTATTGATTAGAGACCTAGTTGTAGACCAACTTAATCCACAAAAAGGTTCTGGGCCACAGATTAGAGTGGCGGATCCTGCCCGTGCAAGACTATCGGCAGACTCATTACCATTAATTCCTGTGTGACCAGGCACCCAGCACAGTGTCACTTTATTATTGCTTGCCAGCTGCTGCAGTGTGTCATAGCAGTCTGCTAGAAGTTTTGAGTAAAACTTCCAGGAGCATAACGCTTTAATTGCTGCTTGACTATCTGAATAAATACAGATTCGGGCGCCTTTCAACCCTTTGTTAATGTTGATACGAGCGCAGACCTCGATGGCGTGAACCTCAGCTTGGAAGACAGTGGGCCATATACCCAGCGCGAGCGAGATTCTGGTGTTTGGACCAAATATTCCAGCATCAACTCCTTCTTTGGTTTTCGAACCATCAGTATACCACGATATCACTTTTGGTTCGAGTCCAGGAGTGCCATTTACCCAGTCCAATCGATCGGGAATGAGGACTTCGAACTTCCTACCGAAGCGAAGTTCCATGTTCATGCGATCTGTCCTATCGCAGATTGATTGCAAATAAATAAATACATATTTTAAAATATGTTTCTTTCAAAAATAAATAAATTCTCTAACTCGAAGTTTCCATAAGTCGAACCTTTTCTTTGCAAAATTGGACTTCGAGTTATGGAAGTTTGACTGTATTTGAAATGTTCAAAGTTTATATAATTTATAGAAAAAATGTACCAAAGTTCTATGTTTTAGTATTCTATGTACACTCTATTATGATTACTTCAAAAATGCAACAAAAATTATAATATAATTTTATATTACATTTAAAGAACATTGTAAACAAAACTGATAATATTGATATCTAAAAGTATTCGTAGTTTTATCAAGAAATTTTTTTCTCTGTACACACAGTCTTCCATAAATTCACACACATGCATTCAATTAAGATTCATTAAAATTAATTAATGCTCTCGTATAATCTGACGGACTCCGTGTCAGAGGGTGTTGTGGAATTCTATAGCTGTTATATCAACGCTTAACAAATACGCACGAAAGCAAAAATGTTGAGTGAATGTTGAGCAATAATTTGGTAAATAACGAAAAGAAATAGAATTACTAAGTAAAAAAATGCGAGTAAAGAAATTATATCAATATGTCAAAAATAATATATACTCGTAAAAATCTTAGTAACATTCTCACAGCATTTTCATCTCATGATTATTCTTATAACACAATTATTCTGCTCGTAAGTTGATTAAAGAAACCGATTCTCAGAAATCTTCAAGAAAGTAAAAATTAGACAATAATATGATGAATAATTATATGCCGGATTAACACTTTTGCAAGAACACGCCTAAAAACTCACGCGCAAGATCAAACTGCTACTAAACACACATTAGACTTATTATCGTGTGTTGCACTCTAACTACCCTCCCCCTTTCTTCTTTCACCCTTGTCAATTTTTTTGCAAGAACATTTTATACCTATTCATCACCTATTCGCAAAATGTATACTTTATACTCTACATTTCTACTCTTTCTAGTTCAATAATAAATAAATAAAGGTTCGTTTATTATTTATTATAGTTAATTTGTAAGTATATATGATGTGTATATGTAGTTTTGAAATTTAAGTATTTATTGCTAGTTTCTTAGAAACACAATTGAATAAATAATTGAAATTTGTAGAATTTTTAACGTCTAGTACAATTACTTACTAATAATCTAATAATCTATTTAGTATTACCATTGCTTTCTGTGTAACGTTACATAAAAGTTTACTTCGGTAGTAAAAAAGTAACGCTTGAAACTATATCTGTCTGACCGCGACAGCCTCAATATACAGCAAAAATCAATAACAATGTCCTGAAATATCCGCCAACCGGGTTTTACATTCTTGTCTTAAACTCATACCATATATGTATATACATAGACTTATTTAATAAAACAAATTAATTACAATTAAATAATATATAAATATAAAGATTTATAAAATATAGTTAGTTCTATAAACATTGTATATTTCTGCTTTTAACAACTATATGTTTATAACGACAGGATTGAGTTGGTTCCTTCAATGCCATTCAATGTTCAATGTAGTTTCTGCGATGCCTTATTGAAGGTTTGGTTAATTCTGGTGTCTAAAGCAAAAATTTCTTATTCCGTATTTGCTACAAAAACGTTCGTCCTTGTACCTAAATGAAGAGGAATAATTTGAAAATACATAGCCTTTAAAACAAGAGAGGAGACAGTGACTATAAGAGAAGAGTGAAATATAATACCAAATTTTAATAAAGTATAATTCGTTAGTAAAATTATTTGTGATATAAAACAACTTCAATTATATAAAAATGTGGTGAAACAATCCAAAAAAATGTTGAGGCAAAAAATAATATATATCATAATATAGAATAATATAGATATGTGTGTGATATATTTTATTTACCAAAATACTAAGGGTGCCATAATGTTTCACTTTACAGTTGATCTATAAATTGTTTTAAGAGAGCAATTTATTGTTTTATATTATAACTATATATTATATATTATGACTTCAATTTAAATGATGACGTGGGCGTATCCAAAAAGTGTGTCAACGGGAACATTTTTTTGTGATTAAATAATTGAAATAGGTTGTTTGTAAATTAACAACCTTTTATAGAAACTAAAGAGCAAAAAAAATTTTATATTTTATATACATATTATATATATATATTATTTACTAAAAAAATTATGGTGATTACATTAATATTAGGTATCTGTTTGCCATTCTTATCTAAGATTACCTGAACATGGTACTCGTAATTATCTGGCTATGTATAAGCTACCGATTATTCACTTTTAAGAAGAATTTTTCAACGCGCCCCGGTATCATTATAAATTATTACCTTTGTCACATTTTTAGTGGTGCCTTCGCCATATATGGCCTCTTTGGCTACGCCAATAGATGATGGGTGTTATAACAAATATCAGGAATTTTTCTGATTAAAAGCGAATTTGCCGAAATACGTATAGAGATATACAAAATACAACGTACGATATAAAAGTTAAAAATCCTAAAAAACAAAACCGACTTTAAAATATTTTCGACATTACCACTCAAAAAATTTAAAAGAAAATCACACAAATTGCAGATAGTTTCAGCAATACGGACTTTAAAATATCATAGTATTTATCTGAAACGTGAGTGACTTTCCGAATGTTGTTTTATTTTCTTCCTTCCATTTTATGGTTCCAGAACACTTTCCCAGTATTTGTTGTTTTATCTTCTTCCTTCCGTTTTACCATATAGTTGCAGAACATTGTTTCAGAATACCCTGAACCTAACACCCTGTCGATGCTTACTTTCATAAAGTTAACAAAACTTATTCATCTTTGTCTAAATTAAAATGTTCAATTATTCAACAAAATGAAGACGGTCCACAGAAACCCATCAGAAATATTTAAACATATCTTAAGTAAACTTATTATTTATTATCTTGTATCAGTTGCTATATCTGTGTGCTATAAATTTAACAATCATTAGAACATGTGTATTACTCAATCTCAGTTTAATTCAATTTAAAATCTATCAGTTCTTCTGTCTATTTTACATAATAAAGCACTGACCAACCCACTTATGTGTGGCGTAATTAGTTTTCATTCATAAAAGCGTAAATGTTATTCTTTTTATTTTTCTTAAATAAATTAACATGGCATCAATTTTCATTGACCGGCCGGTATTTAATTTTAAACTTATTATTAATACTAATTGATAGCACACTTCACTCTACATTCACTCTACATCCTAATCGTCATCAATGGCAGCAGCAGCATCAACTGACAGAACTGGCAGAACTGGCAGAACCAGACCGCAAGTAATGACCTTGCACAATTATGTTCAATTATAAACAATTAAGAACAAAATTAGCTATAAATTTTAAATGCGACTAAAATGCAAACGAAAATCAATGCAAATTAATTAAGAATGCATTGTAAAAAAAATTATGTGTATTCCCCACATCCCATAAAAATGAATTCTTCCGCTAATACACGTCGGGGGTACCTTACTAAATTTGTTTCACCGTTTCGCTATGCACACGTGACAGAAGTAATGACATTGCAGTGTAGAAGCTGTGTTTATTGTGTATTGTTTATTGTTGCGTTGACTGCGCTGTGACTGCGCAAAGGTAATAAATTGCATTAAACATTTGTGTGCTGCTTTTCAATAGAAAACATTTAAAAAATATTGAGTTAATATTAATTTACCATAAACACGTTAAGTGCCATAACTGTCACATCTGTACAGACTGTCCACTTTAAGTGGTGAACTACAGCGCAGCAATGATCGTTAATTGCGCTAAATTACAGCAGTTGCAGTTGACAACAAATTGGCTGGCTGCTCACCAATGATGCCACTGTAATCCCTTTCAACAGTCAATTAATATGGGTTATTGGGTTTTAAATTCAAAATTTTAATATATAAATACCACAAATTCATAAAGTGAACTTCAAATGTTGTTGCACCAGACAATGTTGTTGCGCTGTCTCTCAAACAATGGTTTGATTGTTGACTGCTCATCAATGTGTGATTGCGTATGTTTGGGCAATGGCTAATTAACAGAAGCAGCTACTACTACTACCACTACTACTGCTACTACCTACGAGTACAGTACCGTAAAGTACAGTACAATTAATTAGATTAAAATTTTAATTAATGTACATGTGTTGTCGTTGTAGTACTTGTTGCAAATGCATATAACATTTTAATTAATTAAAAATAATTCCTTATATTTATTGATTTCGATTGTAATACCACAGATTTCCACAAGTGATTTCTGTTCTGTTTATCGTCCGCTGGTTGCCAAGAAACTTAAGCGGGATGTGTTCATTTGCTTGTAGGATGGCTCTTGCTGATTGCCGATTGCCGATTGCCTATGTAGACAGTCTGATAGTGGAGGAGGTAGACTGATAGACTCTGATAGACAGACAACCATGGTAAAGGCAGTTAGGTTGATAACTGCATATAAATCGAGTGTATTTATAAATCGAGTGCGGAATTTCGTTATCTGTGGTTTTGTATATGTAACGGTATTAAATGGCGCTATGTTTAAATAAGTCACAATTGCCGGCAATTAATTTGAATTGCTTGTGGCTGTTGCGATTTTGGAATTGTGATACCACCAATTTATATTTGATCGGCGGGATTTCTCACAATATATTTAATACTGTGTACAATGGATATATGTACATATACTCGCACGTATAGCCACGGGTGTATATATGTATATAGACGAGTATATGTAAAGTATAGGGTATTTGAGAGAATTAAGAAGTGGAACAATTGTTTTGCGGCATATTTTATTTGTGTAATTTATTGGCGGGTGTTACTTTATTTCAAATTAAATTAAAAGTGTTAAAGAGTTTAATTGAGTCTTTAGGATATTTATTGTTTCAATTTATTATCTGAGTGATATCAGGTAAATGAGATTAAGCAATGAATGATAAAATATAATGTAAGGCAAATAAAAGTAAATTGTATTAGTTTTATAATAAAATAATAAAGAGTCAAATTTTTCTTTAGACATTTTCTTTTTAATATGAAAGAAAATACGTTACTTTATTAATGTACTTTAATGAACGAATTCTTTTTTTTTTAATTTACTTATAAATAATATACAAAAAAAACTTTTTTTTTTGAAATTTTTTAATATAAATAATATACGGGAAGATCTATGGTCCCTTACGTGTTGGCGATGAGTATCGAATTAGATGGAAAGATGAGCTATAAAAGCTATACTGCGACATTAACATAGTTTAGCGCATCAGCGGCTTCGCTGGCTTGGTCAAGTCGTGCAAATGGAAGAAAGTGCTCCGGTTAGAAAAGTGTTTAATTCGGTACCCGCAGGTGAAAAACGCGGTAGACGACGTCCAGGTAGAAGGACCAGGTGACCAAAGATTTGAGGGCGCTCGGTACTACCAACAGGAGACAGCAAGCAACTAATCAGGCTGGCTGGCGCAGACTTCTCGACGTGGCTAAGGACGACTCACGTCTGTAATGGCCAACTAAGTAAGTAATAATATACAACATTCAACAAACATTTTTGAAAACAGATTTTGATGAATAATTATCTGTATTGTTTATAGTATTAAATATAGTATTTATTTTTGTGCTAAATTAGATTATAATGGCGCACCAATTTAATCCTTTACTTAGGGGTTATTTTCGGTTGTATTGTTGTTGAAATCTAAAAAGGTTAATACATTTCAAACTTCAATAAAACGTAAGATATCCTTAAAGATAAGATCTTGTTATAGACTAAGACACTTTAGAAATAAAGTCAATAGCATGTTTAACTTAAGTTGAGGGTCTAATCAAAAAGCTTTAAATAGCTAATATATTATTTTCAAAAAGCTTTATATAGCTAATATATTTACTTCTAAAATAGTATTAAGGTTGTGTGTACAGAAATATTTCAATAACATTTTCTTGTTGTTAGCAGTATTCCCAGATTTCCGGTGATCAAAAAACACACAAAAAATGTAGAACCATATCTATATCTCCATTCGAAATGTGAATTGCACTGAACTTAAACACTATTCGATATTTCGAATATTTTCTTATCCAATACAAAACCTGCTTAAATGCAAGCTAAAACTTTCATTAAAGCAAAAATTCTGCTTGAATTAAAATGCTAAGAAAGGAAACCTACAATATTTGTATAGTTCCTCAGTGAAAACTTCATCATTATCACATGATCTATTTTAGTGTCGTCAAATATATGATAAGAATACTATCTAATAAGAGATCTCCAGACAGTTTTTCAGATCAGGATGAAAAGTCGATACTATAATTTCTATAATAAAATAAAAGATAAAATAAAAGATACAAATACTTTTACTAACTTCTTGTTTGAAATGAAAAATGCTCAGATGGGGAAAACGTTACAAACTAATAATAAATTCTTCTTTTTTCCTCAAATTCTTTACAGAATTATTTTCAAACAAAAAAGTCTAAAAAATTAAATATATTTATCTTTATGTGGATTTATCATATAATTTTACGGGTGTAAACACAAAATGTAAATAACCTTTTCTTTAAGTCAAAAAATGTTTTTGTTAAATAAACTTCAAACTGCGATAGCTGGAGAAGTAATTTATATCGACATATAGCTTACTTACATATTTTCTTACTTATATGTTACTTCTGAAAATATCGTTCAGAATAGTCGACTATACTTACATCGCTTGTCCCAGAGTGCCCCAGATATAGGAGTCGTACCAAAGAATGTTTAACATCATAACATACTGCAAAATAATATTCCCTATACTATAAAATGGTTACAGGCTCCTCGGGGAGGTATGCAGATCTGAGGTCAATTATTGCTTAGTCTGATGAAGTGATAAACAGTAATCTAGTCAAGGTGTAAAGAGGGGTTTTGAAAATACCTCGAGTTAAAAAAGAGTATAAGTGCTTAAGTGCACTAGCTCAAAACAGCATCAACATAATACGTTAGTATACTATAATTTAATATATCAAGTCGCTTAAGCACATAGAATTGGAAAGTTTAGAATCTTAAATCCCTTTAAATGAGACGCTATAACTAGGCTTTCAAAAGGAACAATGTATACATATAAGGTATATAAAATCTTTAGTAAACCATATTTAAGTACAACTTGAAATAACCTATATGGATTATTAAGAGCTTTGACGTGAAATCGCCCAGCAGCCAGTAATACGGTCAGAGTCCTATTGTACCTATGTGTATATTTACTACAGATTACTTTAAGGATTATTTGAATTTTATTTTTGTCCTTCCTGATTAACTGATATGATAAAATAACGAAATTGTATTTATACATTACGTAAAAAATCAAGAATGTCTTTTAAAGATTGTACAATAGAAATGAATGAGTATGAAAAGAGTTAAACCATTATTTCTTTAATGTTACTCGGACTTAACTGCTAAAACTTGCACCTTATTTGATTATCCATAAAGACTTTTATAAAAATGTATATATATATATATTTTGGCTGTCAGAGACAAGAGCCTCCACAATTTAGATCCGCTTGTTATTGCAAGCATGTTAATATAAGTGTTATACCAAGAATTATTATAACAGCGTTTCCAGAATCGAACGCCTTTCAGAGAGGAAAGAATATTATTTAGAATCTAAAGCATTTTTCTATTCAACACATAAATGTTTTTATTAATAACATATAAACTATAAACAACGATGGAACATGATTGTTAATAATGCTAGATACGCCTCACTATGTAATAACTTGGAATAGGGTTTTGGGGAAAGCAAATACTTTCATTAGAGGAACATTTGTATAAACTTTTGCACTGGATTATAGAAATAAAAAAAAAATTAATTGTTTATTATAAAAAGAATTGTATTTGAGTCCTAAGCTTTTCTAAAATATTGCTAAATATTTTATTATGAATTATTTTTTATATTTTCATATGCCGAATTAATGGACCTTTCTGCAAATACATTAAATAGGGATTGTAGTTCCATTATGAAAGCATAATTATATATGATTTTGTTAAAATTACGAGAAACTTAACCAGTAAATATTTTAATTTTTTTTATAAATATTAAATATACATAGTACATAACATATTAAGTAATTTCAGACTGTAAAATAAAAGTTAAAACTGCATTTTTCGTAAATCAACACCAAATCAAGTGTTAAAATCTAAAATATTTAAATCAAAATGGTTGCCATTATTACTAGTAAAAGTACGGGTACTGAAACTTTACGATTTATGTGTTTTTTATGAATGTGTGTTCCAAGGCAATCACTACCAGAGTCCATGAAACTGCATCACGCCGAGTAAATTTATTTGGAAATAATTTACAAATAAACATTAACAACTTTACAATATTTTGATACACATCTGATAAGTGTACCTACCACTACTCGTAAATATATGTAAAGTACTTAAAAGTAATCTAAAATGTAATAAATTTTTACCAACTGACGCACACGTTTTTGATCGTGGGTCAGCATAAGTCAAAAAACTGAAAACTGTACTCAACTGTGAAATTTATTTAAAAATAAGCTAAACGCAAAAATAAAATGAAAAATTCATAGCTTTTTGGAACTACACTTATTTGTTGGTATTTTAGATACATTGTAACGTTGACGAATAAAGTACGTTATTTTTTATATTTTAAGTAAAACTATTTTTATAAAAGCAACAATTATTTTTTAAGCTTTTGTTACATTGAGTAGTAAAAGATCCCAATTTCTTAGGATCGCATGCTTAATATTACGTAAATTTTAATTTAATTTATATCAATTTCGTAAAAAATCCACTTGAAAAAATCCTTACACTCACTTAATGCATGCAGTTAGTGCTCAAATCATCTGTCACATTCACATTAATATAAAAATAATAGTAATAAAAATAAGATAGAGAAGAAAAAAGCCCCAAATTGCTAGCTAAAAGCACTAAAAAACTAAAACAGCTTTAAAATATGATCAATTACTAAAATATTCAAACTATATCAAACTAGATTAATTTTACTTCAATTAATAAATAAATATATTGTATATATTAGCTAAGAAAAATTATGATGAGTTGTATAAGAGTTGTATACGCTTCGTTAAGTTCTTTTGGGAAATCCCTAATTTTCAATATTTAGTTAAGTTGAAAACAACTTTTGATATATAATATTTTTGCAGTTTCTGAAAATTGGTATCTCAGTAACAAATAAAAGTATCTTCTAGATTTTATATTAAAGCGCTTTTTCTCATCCTGTTTATTCCCTGTAATTAAGTTATCCTAAATAATTATTCCCTGTAGTGATGCTATTATCATAAATAATACCATTAATTCGAATAATTAATATATACCTAGCTCAATAGCATACATGTTAGTTTTTAAGATTTGCAAAATTATTGTCAATTTTTATTTAGAAAGTTTCAATAAATAAACCGATAAACCATTGGAGATCAACAACAAAACAGCGAAATAAGAGTTTCACATAACATTTTGTTTTAATATTTTTAATAATAAAAATGCTTGCTAACAGTACTAAAAAATAGAAAAATAATTTTACAATAACGTTTCGTAACAAACCTCTGAATAAACATTTTCAATGTTAAAATTTATAAGCGTAGAACTCTTCAAGTACGCTGAAGAGATTAACAGTTGGTTTGAAAAATCAGTCAAGTCTAGATCGAAGGTAGGGTGGACTTTACTTGAGTTTTGGCTTAGCATAATTGTAAAGAAAATACTTAATCATATATGAATTTCGGTAACTAATGCGAATTTTGTACTATGAGCTATGAAGGAATGTGTTTGCATTGGATCGCGTGTATCATGAGCAAAACTGACTATTAGGCTATATCCCTCAGATGTATATTGACAAAATAGATGTAGGTATAGATTCTGTTTATTTCGTTTTCTATAATTCGATATAACCAACAAGCATGCAAATGACTGTTGCTTTTACTTTTTGTCGTTTGTTTGAAAGTTTAACCCCCATAAAGATGCGATACATCTTCGTCATGTGCATTGTCAAGGGGTCTGCTGGGATCACAAAAATGAATATCAGCAAAACGCAAACAATTGTTGAACGATATTCAAAAAACAAAAAAAACAAAAAAAAAAACAAAAAATACAAAATAATTAATGTTGTTGTTGTTATTGTTGTTTTTGACTGGCATTGTTCGACGTTTGTCGGTTGTCAGTTGTCGCTGGTGGATGGCGAATGGCGAATGCTATCGAATTTGGTACATGAGAGTCATTCCATATAACGAGTGAGTGGTGTAGTCCATAGGAATGACAATAATAATCGCAGCAATATTCAACGGCATCGCAACTAAGTACAATATATGGAAAATACAAATTTTTTTTTTATTTTTAATACATTTTTTTTCTAGAACAAAGTACCAAGAACAAAAACAACAACTACGAAACCGAAAAGAATTTGAAATTTTATGCGGGATTTTAAATTGATCTTAACGAAGCTTAATTGATTGCAATTGTATTTGTCGATTTTTGTGCATGTGTGACGGTATGCGTGGCTGTTGGCGTGTACGTGTGAGCGGCGTCCGAAGCAAACAACAAACGAAAGATACTTCAAGTCGCCATTATCTGCGCCATTTTGGAATTTTTCGTTTTCTAAATGGAACTTTGTAACAAAGCGTGCAGATCGAGATCTCGCCGACAATATGTATTTTTCAAACTATTTATATTTATATTTATATTTTTATTTTTATTTATATTTTTTTTGTGTTTATTTCATTTTTAATTTTGATGAAGTGTTTCGTTTCTGTTGTTGTTAGTACATTTTCTACTATTATTCTCATTTTTTTCCTACGTAAAATGTATTTTGTTGTCAGCGCGTTTAATGCTGACGATCATAAAAATTGTGGATGCTTGAGGATGGAGGAAAAAATATTATTTATATGTTATTTATTACTTTTTTGTGTGAAAGCACTTAGAGTAAATTGCTTACGTATCAAAATCGTAAAATCATTTTGTTATTTTTTATGAAATGATGGCAAAAGTTCGAGGAGCATATGTTGCACAATATCACAAGACATGGGGAGACAATGGCGTAGTTAGAAGATACAATTGTTGGAACACTTGTTATAAATCGAGCTGTTATCATGGTAAGATAATTGTTTATTTCAGTACGTTCGAAACTTTTTCATTTTTTTGTTAAATAGTATTAGAACGTGTAAAGCAGTTAAAGATTAAGCAGTTGATTAACATCAAATTTGATCATCGCAGAAATTTATTGCTAGTGTTTTCATTTTAATCTGTCACAGTAAATAGATTGTAGTTGACTTCCATTATTTGGAGAGTCACATATTTAGATTAATATGACCACTTGGGATACTACTTGCTCCAAGCTGAACCTCTAGAAAAATTATTAGCTCTCATTAGAAAAACTAGCAGTCTATTAGATAACTTCCAGGTGTTGGTAATTGAATATAGTTATTCTTTATTTTGCTGTATTCCACAGCATCTGCAGTAGTTATTGGATATAATATCTATTCTTGAAGTGAAAAGATCAGTTAAGTTCTAACCGTAGATAATACCTGTCAGTAAATGTAATGTTATAATAAAATATAATGTTTCAAATAATATTTTTGTGTGGAAAAATGATTTCTTGCACATTTTTTTGCACTCCAATTTTGATCAGTAAAACCTTGTTGACAGACATGTTCCTCTTTTCAAAGTACGGTAGCGGTTATGGAAACTGCATCACCCATTAAATATCACATTTTTGTCAAATATTCTAAAAAATTAAAAGTTACTTTTGTAAAATATATGTTTATTTGATTTTTATATGTATTGCACATCATTTTATAAAATTTTTGATCTTCAATTTGAGAACTTTTTGAAAATATAAGGTAGTATTCCGGCATATCCATTTTTTTAAATCTTAAAGAAATCTCTTTCTACTAGGAAAACATTTTTTTCTTATTGTAGTTTATTGTAGATACTTTAACAACTTAATGTATTCACAGAACATAAAAATAAAAAAAAAAAATAGTAAGGAAAAAAGTATTAATATTTGGTAGAACCATCTCTAACCTTACTAGTGGCTAGTAAACTATAGGAATTCACCAGACTTTGTAAATTTTCCAGGGAAATTTCGTCATATCAAATTTTTTCTATAGTTTTATTGAGCTCACTGGTTGATTTTTTTTTCCAATTTGGTGCCAAAAATTTTCAATCGGATTCAAATCAGGGCTGTATCCTGGCCACGAAAGCACTTGGATTCATTCTTAAATGAAATGTTAATATATTAAATGTTAATATATTTTCTTCAGGTTGTTTTTATATTTCAAAATAGGGCAGTTTCATTTTGTAAACGGTACGCTGAAAAATATATTACCATCTTAATACCATATTTAATACTATCAATGGATAGGGATTTGTGTTATTGCAGTTTTACAATTTTTCAAAACGAGATAATGTTATTTTTTGATGTACACCATCTGTCATTTTGAAAACTTTATATATGCTTTTCATGAGGTATTTTCTAGTGGAGTTAATTAGAATATGTCTGGTTATAATGTATCTACCATTCCGATATGCAATAAAACCTCTAAAATTTTGTGTAACTAGTAAATTCTAGTAAATTCTACTCGTATTAACTTACTTGTTACTAATTTACCAATTTGTTAATTTGATGGAAATGGCAGCTTGGCCCCAAGACACGAAACTTTTTAGTATAGTAAGTGTAATGGTCTACTTATAGATTCGTACCTTTCTTGTGTCCATCACTGTTGAGTGTTTTGACACATTTAGCTCTTTTAATGGATAGGTTTTTATGTTAAGTTTCTGTAGAGCTATAGGTTGGCATGTCTCAGATAGTTATTCCATTCTATGTTTTAGTGTTATTAAATTTTGGTTTTACTGGATTTCGTTTATGTTTTTGTTAAATTATAAAATTTTCGAAAATATAATTAGTTTCTTATTTTTTAATTATCAGGCATAAATAGTATAAGATGTATAATTCTAAAATATTGACGAATATATTATACAATGATGATAATATATAACACTTTGTATTTTTATGTTCATCTATAAGAAGGCATGATTTTTCATTCAAGTACATAGAGATCTATTACAAAATTATAGATTCTGCTAAACATTCGGATATAATCTTTTTTTTACATGAATGTGAATCATGTCAATGGACGAAATATGATTTTTATCAGGAAGGAGAACTTAATGTCAGAGACCATATAAGTTTTTAATTACAATTAAATTATGCAATAATTCCAATAAAATTAAAAAATCTATTGAATTTATATGACAAATTTTAACTCTTTTGAATCCGTGAGAAAATAAATTTTAATAAGCAATGCTACAATATTATGCTTTTAATTTCTTGTCAATAATTAAATATTTTCTTGTCAAACGAAAGTTTTAGGTCTAGCTGAAGACTTCTTTCAAATCCAGTAACTCTCTATACAGTCTTCGAAATATCAAAATTAACCAAGTAATCACACATCGCAAATTATTGAGTATCCACTTTCCTTTAGTTTTACTTGGAACAGTAAAATTAAATTAACAGTTGAACTACTTGAGGAAATCCTAACGGTGTATTTCTTATCTAACCCACTTAAAGATTTTATGGAGTTGAAAATAAGTTAATATTTAACAATAAATATAACAGTTTAAAAAGATTTTGTGAATTAAAATTAAATCATTAATTTATAATTCGTGTATAACCAAATACATTGTTTTTAAAACTGTCATTTGAAACTATAGGAATCTTATATATAAGTAAAGGATAAAGATTATATATCTAAATCGAGTACAATCAGTAAGTTTTGTCTCAATTCAATGGTAACGAAGCAATTGACAAGCTTACGAAGGATGAGTTCTTTGACTACCTTCAGTAGCATCTCCGTCTTTCTGCGGAACATCAGACTACATTAGTACTTAAAAAGAACACAATGAAATTATTTCTGATTTTATAAACCGAGTCAAATCCTTCAGGTCAACAACAAAAAGGCAGACAAGTTTCCAATCTAATTCCGAACTCGATTTTATTTGCTGGGAAAGTGGCAGCCTCGCTGCTTGTTAGCCTTAACCATTTTATGGTTTAGGAGGACGACATTTTTTTCACCCATTCAGTAAAAAGAGGATAAAAAATAAAAGTTATACTGGAATAATATATATATACCAAAGCTTTGATAACTAAAACCACTTATAAGGAGTTTCGATCGAAACTACTTAAGAATTGTATGCAATTAAGCAAAAATAGTTTAATAATCATTGTAGGAATTCTAACAGTGCATTGTTTGTTAAACTATTACCTTTCGAAAGTAGGAATGTACTCTAATAAAATTTGTAAATTTTATAGAGAAGAGAATGAGATTTCAAAACATGTACGAATATTTTACCTGGTACTGATACACAAATAAAAAAAATACCTAGGTGGGTATATCACGCCGAATATAATACTACAATTTATGGAGGAAGTTGGACTGGGACAAATACTCTAAGACGTATTATATATACAGGTCGCAGTGCAAATTCCTCCTAAATATTCAAAATTATTATATTCGTATATATTGTTATTACCTGCAATTGTTTTATACATTATCTTCATCTGGTGCTTTTTGAAACTAATGATGTCTTGAGTTTGAGTCTTGAACTATAAAACATTGTTGGTTTTATCAATACCATCTCTAGTGACCTTATAATAAATTTTAAAGCTACCTAAAAATATCAGCTCTTCTTAATATAATACTAATTACTTAAGATAGTTACTGGATATTGGATTACTGTATTTCAAATTAAGCAAAATTTCTGGTTATAGAACGATTTAAATCCAATAGTACATTAATAGAAATATTGCAGAAAGGATAATTAATAACCATTTATTTACATAACGATGATAACTGATTTTTAACAAAACAAATCAAATTATATAAATTTATCGTGAATTTATACTTTTCACAGGACCATATGTTAGGTACGGGGTCAAACAACAAGTCAAGTTATTATACAATTAGAAATAGAATTTGATGGACATAGAGACATTAATTCACTAATAATAATATATGTAAATGCAGCTATACAAGTGATGTTCCTTCTAATGCCTTCAAAGGAAGCAGCCATTCATCAAGTTAACTTCCAGCAAGTCAGCTAAGTGACTTGATTTAATGTATAGTTGTATTAATAAACACCTACAAATAAATCAATTATCTCCAAAAATTAACAAGTCCTGGCTTTACTACATTTATACTTATTTTGAAGTTAATTTTTCCTTGCCGAGAGTCCAAACAAATTATATACTATATACGTACTATAAACTAATTAAGAAATTCGATTATTTCCTAAGACCACTGATGATGAGTACTTGGCAATATTCGAAACAGTATAAATTAAATAAAATTTTTGTCCTTGTCTTTTCTTTGCTATTCGAATCCGTCTACATTTATTTTATTTAATAATAAATTAAATATGATTAATTATATACACATATTTTTGCAGATTTTCTCATCAGCTTTTTGCAACGGTTAGCTCTACTAAATCGGTGTACATTCTCCTGGTTTTAAGTTGAACCGCTAATCACTTTAATCAATGATTACTATGCAGCGTTTTTTCATCAATTTTCTGACAAATATAAAGCTGACATAATCTAAATGTTTGGTTCTTGAAAAAGTATTTAATTTTATTTTGGGATTAAAATCTACCAAAACAGATTGATTTAATACATTCATTCTAAATTTTGCAACCCTTCCCAATCCATTGGCATTGTGTCTTCAATGCCGCATTTAATTAAGCTGTAGTTGTCCTTGCACAATTAAATCTCTTCTTATTTTTATCTGCAGTAATTGTCAACGATCGCTTACATGAAATTGTGCATTCGGATGATCATCCCGTATCTTAAAAGCATTTTAAAGAAAAGTAAAATTATTTTCCCGTCACACCGAAATTCTAAATTACAATTTCAATTCAAAACTTCAAACTCAATTTCAATGAACTTCAGACAAGAACAAGAAATTTGATGAAATAAAATTATAATTCCCACAATAAATTATTGAAAATCTCATAATATTTGATACTTTTTTTCGCGGTATGATACGAAATTCGCCTAAATCGCTTCGTCAAAATCCACAAATTAGAAGATGCGGGTTGTTTTGCTTATTACAATACTCGATACCATGAGCACCATGAAGCACCATGAAGTACCAAAAAGAAAACAATTTTATGTATTATTCACACGCGATCATCGCATAATGTAAAACGCACCCTGTTTGCAGCGTTTACGGATGACTTAGCTGCGTGAACAGCAGATACTATCAAAGCGGTAAAGCGATAAAACCAGATAATAATATTTTGCACTTAATGTGCCTTTATGTTTGTAGGCTAAGAGGTAAGAGGTTGAAGGGCCGAGCGTTTAGCATTCTCCTGTCATGGTATGAAGTGTGAAAACTATTTTTGGAAAATGGGCTTTAATTGACGAAGGTTAATTGAGAAAAGTCAATTAAGATAAAGTCCTTTTCAAGTATGTGTTGCTTTAAGGATAGAGTTTAAAAATTATTTTTTTTGGCATTGCTAATGAACAGTTATCGTTCCCATAATTTTCTGACTAATGAACTACATTACAATGGTGAGAAAATCTAGTTGAAAATGTGTAATCCTCACCAAAAATGAAAAATAACAAATAAACGGCAGCGATCGCGATCAGAAAACGGGAGTGATCGATATAAATAGGTTTTGATACAGTTAATTTTTTAGTTTATATAACCAAAAACATTACCTCAACTAAGTTTACACCATAATAAAAGTTTTATTGTTTCCAAAGATTAGGGATAAAAAAACAAAAACCCACCTAAGGATTCTTGAAGATCCCTTTAAATTGCGTGCCGTTTAAGACAGTAAATACTTTTTGTATTAAGTTGGGGCGGGTAGTACATGTAAGATATATGTGAAACTAATGAAAAAATATTTAATATCTCTTAAGTGCTAATATTAACTATAAATTATGAAAAAAAAACATATATAAATAATTTAATGGAAAAAAAGAATTATAAAGACTGCATCTTTTTCTTGTTGGAAACCAACCAGTGTAGTCGAAATATCAGAACAAGTCCATATTATTAAATTCCCATTACAGCATTTTAACATAAAAAGTGGTTACGTCTTATTAGAGTCATATAATCAAATATATGATATTTTACAGGTGAAAGTGGCTTAGTAAAGTCATTTCTTCTTATGTTACTATGTGCGAGTACTATATTGCAAACAATTTATTTGTTGATTCTTTGGTTTCTTTTTGCCACAACTTGTATCTGTAGTGCACATTCTAGACTCATCTAAAGCTGTAAAACAATCAATGACTCATGTAAGTATTCCCTCTGAAAAGAAACAAATATGAAATTTTAAAAACCCTTTTGGCCAGTCGAGGCTTTAATAAGAATCTAGCGCTTTTGATTGATTGATTTCTCTTAAAATCATACAATTGATAACTAGTTTAAAAGTCAATAAATAATCCTTAGTACAATTTTTTTTTTAAATTTAGGTATTACTACCTTCTTTGTTAACTTATGTATGATATATTTTTTTTCACAACACTAAGTTTTGGAGTAGTGGTTATCAAACTACTATGTGATCGTCTTTAATAGACTAAGAGCGGTTAATGAATAACTAAGATTTAGAAGTAATAGAGTCTAAAACTTTTGCAGCTGTCTGATCAATTAAAAGAGTCTTCAAAGACGTAGGCCCAGCACCTATCTTGATAATATATTCACTGTTTTTGTGTAACACGGGAGTTCTTGCCTAACGACGTTACAGATATCGGGATATCGAATATGTGCACTTGTTCCTAATTCATGAGATTTGAGAGCCCGTTCGGTTATTACATTTTGAGTTTGTAATAATGTATGGTTTACATTTTTTAAATATATTATTTAATAGGTTTTCATTATAGATTTTAAAAAGTGACACATGCCATAATGAGCCAAAGTGACACAGGTACATTTTCAAAATTCTTACATTCCTGTTACTTGGTAATACTGTTAGTTCTGTTTATGTTATTAGTGTGCACTAATCGAATTCAGAAGTACATGGCATTATGTATTAAATAGTATATGTTTGGAAAATAAGTAGGATAAGTAAAAATAAGATATTACCGACTTCCTTCGGCGAAACATTAATGAGAGAGAAATTGTTAACGTATGTTGAAGATGATGGTATACGATGGTGTAAGTTTTAAACCTCCATTCGTATATAATGGCGCAGATCTTTTAAATCCTGTGACAAATTTTTCATTATTCATATTATTAAGAAATGTTAACAAAACCAATGCATCATTCAAAAACAAAGGGTCTGACTTTCACTATATATGGTATATCTAATCTAATACTGTAGCTGACATATCCCATCTTGTCATAACAATTGTTTAAGTAAAGATTACTGTAATATACAGTACAGCTTCATGCTCCCTTAGGTTATACCGGCGATCTCTAGTGGATCAACTTAGGCCTATTGGTTCATTATGTTATAATGTTCTCTTAACTGGCAATTATTTAGTATCTGGTATTGTTTATGACGTTTTTTATGATATCTGGTGAACCATATTTCCTTATAAAGACATAATCTACAAAAATGAAAATCTATCGAGTATTCCTAGTCAATAATACAAAACAGTTAGTATTTTTGTTGCACATAGAATAAGAATAAATTACTATATCGAATAGTTTAGCATTAAATCGATGCATAATATTATTTAAATAAATTTTATTATGTGTAAGTTGGCAATCGATAAGATCCAGGAACTTCAACGATCGACATTAAGTTCCAAATTATTAATTTTTGAAACTAAAGCACACAGGGAAGTGAAAGTTAATTGAAACGCTGAGAAAATGCTAAATCAATTGCTGTTGCGCGCATATTCATAGTCTCAGATTCACAATCCCCATGAGTCCTTTTCCAGGAGCGATTAAATGTGACGATCAAATTCTTCTTTCATAATTAAATGCAAAACTAAATATGCTTGCAAATAAAATATGAGCATATCTGATCGTCATCAGATGTTTCGCTTAAACTGTTGCAATAACAAACATTGCATCAATCGATCATGAGCGGGACCCTTCTGCGATCGTAATACATTTATTTTGAATGGCAAATATTACATATTCCCATAGCATCGACAATGTCGCAGGCATTCGAGTTTAATGTGCGACAGTTCATTATCAATTCAGTTTTTGTGTTTATTTCCACTGTGTTGACTTAAAGTCAGTTTCGCCCTCCGCTATTATTATTTGGCTATTATTGCTCTTCAAAACACGAGTATCAATTAGGTAGCGCTTCTCTCCATGCAAAACTCATTATGTTTGGTAGTTCTAATTTTCGTGGTTGTTTGCTTTCCATGGCAATCACGCGAAATTGCAAAGCCAACAACGATACACCAAAAATTAAATTACATCACAAAAAAGATAATAGAATTTATTATTTATATACATTACATTCATAAATTTTCAAAGAATGGAATTATGAATGTGTAACATCGGCTTATCATGAGTCATCTGATCCATTCGTTGAGAAAACTACAAATGTTGAAAGTCTTTAATGTACTGCAATGCGTTTTTTAAATAACATTCGAGAAACAAAAACGAGAATTTCGCACAGAAATAATGGAATAGAATGGAAAAAGATGCTACTGATTGACCAGAAAACAAGATTTTAACAAAAGTTAAAATCCTGTTGTCCTAATGTGCTATTGAAAAAGTCCTGATTAACAACGGATTTTAGAGTTCCCTCATTCTGCTGTTCTTGGCCTGGACAAGTAAAAAGTAAAATATGATATCTAGATTCTTGCCTCCTTCCAGATACCCACAGTATTTTGTAACTTCTGAATTTCTCACCTCGATGAGATTATAGTGTGAGCTAAAATGTATCTCTAAGTAACCCCGCAGCAACCTCAGCTATGTTTTTTCTAATTAGTTCCTTAGCTTGATGGTTGTCAGAAATTCTATCATAGTATACATATTGCTCAACAATTGTTCACACAGTCACTTTGTTACAGGGCAATTATTTATTCATTATCTAACTCCATTTTTTAGCTATAATTTTAGATTTAGTTTTGATGTTTAATCCAAGACCTTATCACTTAAAAGCGTTTTATTGAATAAAAAATTCGTTTGAGGATCTTAAGAATAATATAAATAAAATAAATGAATAACAATGTCGGAGTTAAAATACTATGACCTTAGACGTGATATCTGTGTATTGTAGAGTAGTACCCTTAAATATCATTACAAAACTTATTAAGACTACTGATGGCCAATTTCAATATAACATGCGATAGGGTTTATGGAAATAATATAATACGTTTAGCGTTTTACTAGAATAGTAATTCTGATATACAGGAATTATTTTAAACATTTGAATTTAGCTAACTATTATAGGAAATATTAATTGTGCGAAAACTCTTTCATTCCAGAAACACTTAACTAACGAGCTATTTTAGCTAGAAATAAAACGTAATATCATACTTCATAATAGTAATAGTAAGTACTAGAATCACGAATATATATACTAGAATTGTGTATATATAGTGCAATGGTAAACCCACTTCTTATAATCCATTATCTACCTGCAATTATCTATAAGCCTAAATATATTCTAATCACAAAAGTATGTCAATGATTTCTTAGTAAAACATATTCAATATTATATTTTTGTTTCTCAACATAACCTGTGTTAAAGAAGAGGACAGAGCGAATAGTATCTTCAATGACAAAGTAATCACGTAAATCCATTGACTATTTGCTTTTCACTTGATATATAGTACCGTAAAAGCAATCCTAAAGGACTTCTATTCTTTCAATTTGCGCTTAGTATGATATATAATTTATAAGCAATATAGGTACTTTAAATTAGTTTTAATTAAACTATTTTTATTAAAGTTCCTTAAGAAATAGGATCATATGACGCTATGTTATTATCTATAATTATCTGTAATTATCTATATACTTAAATATATTCTAATTACAAAAGTATGTCAATGATTTCTTAGTAAAACATATTCAATATTATATTTTTGTTTCTCAACATAACCTGTGTTAAAGAAGTAAATCCATTGACTATTTGCCTTTCACTTGATATGTAGTACCGTAAAAGCAATCCTAAAGGACTTCTATTCTTTCAATTTACGCTTAGTATGATATTTAATTTATAAGCAATACAGGTAATTTGAATTAGTTTTAATTAAACTATTTTTATTAAAGTTCCTTAGGGAATAGGATCATACGACGTTATGTTATAGAACACATTGCAATTATTTACTATATATATTAGTTATCATATTTGCTTATTACTCTTGTAGCTTGCTAATAAAAAAATAATAATAGTAAAAAATATGTAATTGTTTTTATCTAGCAAAGATAATGCTACCGTTTGCCTTTGAAGTTTTGCTGCCTTCTCTATACTAGGGATCGCATATGACTAAGTGTCCATACTACACTTAACTAACCAAAATAACAGATGCTAAAATTGAGCATCATTTGAATTTATAATCAGTTTAAAATTGCTTCCATAGGAGGGTAGAGAAGATATTCAAATGAATGTAAGCAACAAAATGTATTATAAACTTAATATTAAAAAATTAATACTGAATTCCCTTAACCTCCCCCTACATGTCCTTTTACTAAATTATCACACCACTCAAACACTCAAACCCATAAGTGCCCAAATTTGTTTTATTTATTTTTTTTGTTTTTTTTTTTTGCTATGCACCGCTGATTTCTGTCAGTGCCAAATTACAATTGAAGTTTTAAACGAAGGTTTTTATTTCAACGAAACAATAAAAAGGAAATATAAGCTTAAATGTTTGTTAAATAATAGACAATTATTACATTTCATGTTAAATTATACAAAATAAAACAAAATCTCGCGACCTTAATTTGGAAAATCGCCAAACGCCGTCAGTCGTTCTCATGAGGGTCGCGTGTTTTTGACCACAATTTTTACACTCTTGTCTCGTCTCGTCTCGTCTAGTCCCGTCTATCGAAATGTTCAATAACTTCAACCACCAAATGGGTTTTTTGCCACATAACTTCATATGTGTGCACTTCAGGCACGATCAAAAGGATTCCCTCTGATTAGGGTTGAATAGTCGTTGTAATATTTTGTTACCGATTTTTTATTAGGTACTCGATTGGGAAGAGGACGCGTGTCACGCTGTTCCTTTTGAGTGACTTATTTGACTGATCGTAACCTTTTTGTATTCCTTTGTGTTCTTCAGTGTTGCTTTCTTCTGTGAACTTTTCGGTGTTTCTGTGTTCGCTGATGCTAAGGATGTGAATTTTTTTCCAATTTCTTTTTTTTGTAGGGGCGACTTTTAATTTTTGCGGAATTTTAAATGTGAAATCAGTTTCATGGAAAGAATAAATTTTAAGTGCCCCTAAAGTTCGTTTTTTTACTGAATATCAATTATAAGGGTTTCGGCTTCGGATCGATTCGCGACGTATGACAACCTAATGCAAATATATGTAAATTAAGATTGTGGCACGAGCATGAGAACAATGTGAAATAGCAAAAAGTAATTATTTTAAGAGTATGCGATCTTAATTTATAACATATATATCATTTCCAATTTTAAGGGTATTTTCTTAGCGGGATACGAATTATAAGTACTTTGCAATGTGAAAAAAAACTTACTTGAAGATTGAGATTCGCTCTGTAATAAATGGAATGATGGGATGATTTTTAATATTCAAATAAAAAAAATATATTTTTTGGTAAGCAAATTTAAGTGTGAAAAGTAATAGTAATATTTTCTCTCAAAGTCATTATCCATAATTTCAGCGAACATCACCTATATGTTAATGAAAGGTAAACGTTTAATTGGCAATATTTTAAATATCGGTGACAATACTCGTATATGGAAGGTTATTGCAATTTTCTCTTCTGAAATTTTATCTTAAATCTATTATTCCATAATGTTTAAGCAATAAATTTTCTTCTATAAAACGGTATAGCTTTAATATATATGCAGACGACGACATATTTTACAATTTTGAAACCAATTATATTTGATTTATATTTTAAAATTTAAAATCTAGTTATTTTCTGTTCAAGAAATTGTTTAGATTAATACTTGTATAATACTCTTATTTATTTACACACCACATAATAGGACAAATAAGATAAGAGAATAGCAGAGCGTGATTATTGTATGCCTAAAGGGATCTGTTTCTCAAAATGGTATCGATAGTACCGTATATTAACAAAACTAATTGAATTGTTAAACTATCATCATTTTTGTTTCTTATAATAGTTGCTACATAAACAAAGTATATCACACGTTCCAATCTTCACTTATCAACAGCTAGATGGGTTCCAAATCCACCCCACTGAAAGTTTCAAATCCACTTTGCTGAGGGTTTTAAAGCCAAAGTGAAATCCAAAGTGTGAGTTTGTTTACTTAATTTTTATCAACCTAATATATTGCAACTGATCCGAAATTACAAGCCATGAGTAGCTGATATTACACCATCTGGTTACAAAAAATCTTAAAATAGTATAATCTTTAGATTGGAGAGAAAATATTCCCTTGATGCAGATAGTTAATTGTATGAGTTTTATGATATATGTTTATTTTTACATTTTGACTCATGCAAAGGTCTAGAAATATGCAGAAATTTATTTAATCCTTTATCAGATCTTGAGGTAACTGAATATCTATGATATTGATATGAGTATCTATTGTAACATGATATATATGATATAGTATACTTATAACTAAACGATTGGTCTCTTAGATAGCTAACTTAAAGAAAATTAAATTGCGACATAATCTGTTACGTTTTTAGAAAGATTATATGAAAATTGTATTACAATTTACGATATTAAAAAAAATTTTTTTTAAAGTAAAACCCTATATTTTAGGTTACATATTTTACTTATAAACATTATTGTTACTGTTTTTATTATTATATATTGTTATAAATAATATTTTGTAACAATTTTCTAATTCTTCATTGGAGGTTCTATCTTAGCCCACTTTACAGCATTCTCACATTCTTTCCCAAGTGTTTCCCAGGCCAAGTGTCTAAAATCAGTGTAGAACAATGCCTTGTAAAAATTTTTTATGAAAAATTTAGTAGATTGAATCTACTCAAAATGTAGATTATATATGAAAATAATGTTCTTAATTCAATTTTAAACTTTCCTTACTATCATACGGGTATTTGGTGGAATAGGTATGTGTCGTGACAGAAACACATTTTTACAAAAAGCAAACAATTTAGATTTGAACTGACTAAAAAGTATTGATTTATAAAGTCTAATTCTTGATTTCGCCGTAAAAAATCTGTAGACTTGCTAAATGTTTTTTAAACTTTGACTAAAAGCTTTTAATCTAAGGCAGTATCTGCCTTAGATTAGCTAACACAAATAGATTGAAGGGCATTATGACTGTTTAATAATATAACATTTTTTTGAATTGCTATAATGATCAGATAATCCTTCTGGCTACGGCCCTTATATAAAAGGATGACTATAGTATCAACAAGAACAAACTGCCAATTAACAGTCCTGAATATTAATCTTTCTACTGGAGGTATATATCTTAATATATCTGAAAACTCCATAACTGAAACAATGAACGATCTCACTCATAGACTTAGTCATCAGATTGAAATTCAGCATACTTAATGTATATCCTTATATTTAAATATTATTATATTGTATATTAATATATTATTATATCCTTATTTAATGAAAAATACAAAATGTGATCGAAAAAAGAATAACTGTATTGATTGCTGTTATTCAAAAAACTTATCTAAGTGTACTTTTACTGCACAGATATTCTTAATATTGGTTTTTGAATCAAACTGGAAAGTGCACTATAATTGCAACAGAATTTGCAAACACTTTCAGATAATTTCGTTTCGTTGGTTTCGCCACGCAACGGCTCCGTTTATTCGTCGTAATTTAAAGTTCCTTGAGCCTTCCTAAAACATAGATGGCTAAAAAAATATGAATCGAAAAATAATTGATTGCAATAATTCTTCTAAATTAAATATACCGAAGAAATATCTGTATATTTCTGTTGCTAAAACTAACCCCCAGACAATAGACAATGTGAATGCAAAATTGTCTATCGACAAATACTGTGGGAGTGAACTACAATTCAGACTGTAAAGTCAATATTATAGGAGATAATCTGTACTAAAATTTAGAAATCAATCTTTGTCAAGACAAAACAATAAGAAATAATTTTTGACTATGTGAAATTTTGCCTGACAAGCACAAATCTTCTACTTCCAAATATGTTGAATAGAATGTGTGGACTGAAGCTTCAGTATGAGAAAAACAAATCTTTATAGTCGGATAAGTCAAAAGGACATATGCATAATAATTTTATATGTATTTAATGTATCCACCTAAAATTTAAAAATTATTAGAGATATTGTAGAATTACGTTAATGTGATAACAAAACAGATGAATTTGTTCCTTACAGATCATTTTGTTATGGTTAATAGCGAAAGGACGTTAGAAGAAACTGTTACATTTTTAATTTATTAAGTTAAAGAAAATGCATCATGTTTATTTTAACAATAGACTATAGACTATTCATAGACTATTCTTTCCGA
Organism: Teleopsis dalmanni; assembly: GCF_002237135.1. Lineage (NCBI taxonomy): Eukaryota > Metazoa > Arthropoda > Insecta > Diptera > Diopsidae > Teleopsis > Teleopsis dalmanni. Next base: position 116,467,760 of record NC_051847.1, read on the forward strand.
TATAATACTTTATGTATAACCTTAGTTAAGTAAAGGGACTTTTTCTCTAAAGAAAGTTTTATGTTTCTTTGAGTCAAGATTTCCAACTCACAATAGAAAAATGTAAAGTTTTTCAAACAATATCCTAATGGATCATACGTCCAAAATTAATCCAATTTTTGGATCTTCTTTTGTTTAGGATAACCTTATAACCCCCCAGAATTATTTAATTTTAAAGTTGTTTGACAAAACAAAAATATTAATAGATCCAATACAAAATAGAAAACCTAATACAGTAACAAATCTTCCATAAATAGTATTATATGCCATTAATAGTGTTGAAGTTAACAACAGAGATTTTAATGAAAAAATCAGAAAAGATCACCTAGTCAAATATTAGAAGAAGTTTCAAATTATTGTTTTCTCAAAGTGTAGATTCATGTTATTATTTGTAAGTTTTACGTAAATGACAGAAAAATATATAATTTATTAGTAAGAGCGATCTATTTTGCAACTGCATAAACGTAGATCTCTCGGAGAGTTACTGCATATCAATTTATTATCAAGATATGTTAAAAAATGTTCACTTTATTTAAACTGTGAGACCAAACGCCGGACGTAGTTGCACAGATGATGATTTTTTGAAATGAAAATTATTTTTTCGCAAAAGCTACATGAATCTAAAAGAAAGTAGTATTTTTACTATAATTTGTTTTGAAGTTTAGTTAAGATTTTCCTTAAAAATACATACATTAAGAAACATCAGGATGAATATTTTAGTCTATCCGTTTTCAACATAACAATATAAGAATTAATGTAGGCAATGGCCCGAAAGATAATTGGTTTACGATCAAAATTATTGTGTGCACTGAAGACTAAATTATAGGCGTAACAGTTTTTTTTTTTAAAACTTAATTACTAATATAGTATCCAAAACTAGAAAGACTGTACGTCTATTTGTTGGGATGTGTAGAAGATATTATCTGTGAAAACTAATAGCTGTGATATAAGCTTAACTGGAAATATATATGCAAAATAAATGTGTGAGGTCTAATATATTTTAGGCTACATGTTTGGAACAGATTTTGCTATAGGACAATCTAATCCTAGTCCCTAGTGATATAATTCCGCAGTTGATCTTAAAAAAATGGATACAAAATAAACGCTTCAAGTTCGGAATATATCTGAGGTACATACTTTTGGCGCTAAACGTCACGCAGCCAATTGATTTTCTAAAAAAATATATCAAATAACACGGAGATATGATGACATTGGTGAAAAATGAATGCAAAAGATATATGGATAGAGCAAAAAAGATAAAAGTTCAGCAAATCACAAAATGATGGCTTGTGTATTGGACAATGATTATAAATAATATATTTGTGGTTTTTATATATTTTTTATGCGGCTATATGTTAGGTCATTATTTGTTAAATAATTCAACGTTTGCCGGATAAAAAAAATATATAAAAACCATTAATACAAAACAGGTCGATAAATAAATTCAAAATTTTATAAAAATATATTTGTTTTGAGTTCTTAGTAATTTTTATTATTATTATTATTATTATTATTATTATTATTATTGTGTTTAGCATAAGAATAAGGAGAGTTGTACAACAAAAATAAATATTAATACTATATAATATATGAAAAAGTTAACTTAACCATATATTTGTGAATCATCAAAATATATTATTATTAATATATTAAGTGCTTTAAAAGAGAAGAACTATTCCTCTACCCGGGCCGATAACCACAAATTTAGTTCGAGAGGGGCTTATAGTTTAAAAACTGAAAAATATTCCTAGTAATTTCATAGGTAGATATTTTGTAGATAAAAGAGTTATCACTTCATCTGGATGAATTGTAATATCGCTTAGTCTCTATGTTAGCTAATTACATTCCCTGGTAGAGTATTAATTTTTTTCATAATAGAAAATTATCTGTCGAAGCTAGCTGTTGTAATTGATAGAGTGGTTAAAATCGTAAGAAAATAAATATTTCATTGCCCAAAAATAAGTACCATCGCTGTCTTTCAACTATTTTAAAACCTCAGTAAATAAAAGCCGTTTTCATCTCCTTAAACCCCTGCCTACTCGACCACTAAAATAAAAATGTCAAAAACATTTTTATAAATAAAAGAAAAATATTTATTTTTAATATTAAATATATAAAAATAGTTAAATTAAGCAACTACAATCTAGACAAGAATATAAAGATACTGCAAAGATATTGAAAAAATTCTATGGAATACTTGCAAAATATGATCTTTCAAAAAGTTCACTTTTTGTCAACGAATCTAAGCGATACAGCACGAAAAGCACTCACAGTGAATCCGGACACAAGCAGTTCAAAGTTGTTGCAAAATACCAAATAGTCAAGCCAAGGCAGGAAGTCACATACATTTGCTTAGAAAATCTTCTTACATGTGTGTACAGAATTACTCAGTAAGTCACGCCCTAACACAGTACACGGCATGACACAGCACCTCTTATATGCTGCTGTCTTTATTCGACTACACATGATCACCGAATGAATGCTACGTACACAAATACAGCGTCTGCACACACACTTATACGTGAAGTACGAGATCGGCAGGCGGTCAGCCATTACTGTTCGCTGATTGGTGGAAAAATGCTTAGAATTAATTTACAGCTAAATTGGGTATAAAAAGGCAATCATCTAGGTTTGTTGCCACAATTAAGGGCATAGACACCGACCGTGCAACAGTGCAACGTAGACTGTGTTTTTGATTTCAGAAATTAACTTTAACTTTAATCTTTTATATATAAAAACAAAAGTGTTGGATTTTGGATTTATTGATATTATAGACAATACTTGGCCATTCTCCGATGTACTGAATATTTAAAATCAATTTAATTCCTTCAATTAAATAATTCAATAAACATTAATTTTACAAGCTAAGCTTGATCGAGATTGAGCTGCTCGCTTATCGTGTACGATAAAAGCGCAACAAGTGTTTAAAAATAAATTAAAAAAGTGTGCGATAAATTTATGAAATTTGATATACGGCAGACAAACTCGCAAATGCAATTAATTAATTTACAACAATTTAATTTTGTGTGCTGTGTGGTCTTTATGGTCTGGTCTCACTGTCTGGGATTGAACTGCTGGAAGACAGCAATTGCCATCAATTTTTGAACAATTGTATTAATTGATTTTGATTTAATTTTTACGCGCACTTTGATTAGTAAAAATGGATTAAGTGCCTTACACATCCACAAAACTGAAACCGAACTGAATGGATCCAATCCATTAAGCAAATTGATAACTCCGAGGATATCGAAAAGTGTTGACATAATCAATTAAACTAATTAAACAGCTTAAGTACGGAAAAGACGAAATATTCTGAACTTTTATTGAATTAAATAATTAAATTGATTAAATTATAATTTCATTTTATTATTTGATTAACAATTAACCCAAAGAGTTATTGTTGCTGGTATTAAAAATAGTTTAGATTAAATTCAGCTGTACAAATAATTTATTATTCACAATAAAAAATATTTGGTTAAAAATATTTTGCGAAATGGAACATGCCACGTTTGATGATCAAATTTTTAATGATTTTTCTGGACCCCTTAGTCCTTTGGATGGTTCAAAGACATTAACAACAAATGGTAGTACACATGCATTGCATCCAGTAATGCTGGGCCTACCTAGCGGTGCTGTTGTGCAACATGTCAACAGCAATGACATGTGTACACAACGCTTGCCTGATTGCAATACTCTTTTACCCAATGGTTCGCCAAAACTAGACGCTTACAAACCACAAGACTATGGTCCAAAGTTAGATTTCGTGCATAGTGTTAACAAGATGGGCTGTTATTCGCCTACTCAAAAGTACGAATACATCTCATCGCATAAATTGGATGTACAGCACCCACAACATCAGCAACATTATTCGCCACCTCATGCGCCCACAATAGCCACACCAAACGGTTTAGTGCATCACAAGCAAATGCAACATTCTGCTGCTATGCTTAATGACTATCATGCTCACATCAACAGTAATGGTAAAATAGATTACTCACCGAATTCCGCTGCTAAAATTGAATATGATCATCATATGCAACACTTGTATTCAGGCAGTCCACATGCAACGCACGATGTGGCCGTATTGAATGGTGAAGTTAATAATCAGCATAGCGGCACAGCTGGTGGTGGTATGGCAACTCCTGCAAATGGACTCATCAATATGCCAAATAATAATAACGCCGATGGTGGTCTCATAAACGGTAATGGCGTACTGCCCACAACGACTGCAAGCACTGGTGGCGCTACAATTGCTGTTACCACATCGGCAATGTCATCCAAACACAAAAAAGCTGATGAAATGTGTCAAATATCAAATGGTGATGCGCACAGCTCATCGAATTCAAATGGTACCAGCAATGGCAGTGGCGCAGCATCTGCTATAGCGAACACAAGCACACCAACAGCAAAGAAAAATGATAAGAAGAAAGGCGATCCGAATGGAATCAAAAAAAAGAAAACACGGTAAGTCTCGCTTTTTGCTTTTTGTGGGTTATCAATTCATACTACCCACAGACTTCAATACTATTCGTATCGTTTTAATGTGTCAGATGCAGTGTGTTAGAGGTTAGGCATAACAGAGAGAGAGGGTGGGAAATTGTTGTGACGACGGGAAATCTAGTTTTTTATTTGTGTGTTAGGAGTCTATTTAAACACCGGGAGTTCTCAATTAAATTAAATTAATTGCAACAATAAAAAACTAAAAATGAGCGCAGGGTGAAATAAAATTAACGTATAAAAATAATGAGTTTAATTGTGATTTGTGCAAGGGTTTTAAAATATAATTCAATTTAGATTTTAATGGTAAAAAAAAAAGTTTCACTAAACGAATTCCACCGGACAATTTATTTATAATCAATTATAAAATAATCAATTTTATTAGATATCTGTTAGGACGCAACAAGTGAGTTTTTGAATGAAATCAAAGTACTTTGCCTAAGAAATATTTGATTCTTTAACAAATTTCATTTTATTTAATACACTTTATAAAGATAAATACAAGATTTATAGATTTCTCAAATACAGTCCTCTGCTTTAGCGATTGCAACCACATCAACCATCTTCCGTACAGTCATGATATCATCATATTGTCTTAACATAAACCAAAGCGCTTAGATTTTCACTAATTTTGAATTTGAAATCAAATCAATTTTTACCCATCTTTACCTCTCAAGGGAACATAGGTATTTAGTTTGGTGCTTCCTGCAGACTCAGCTTTAAACAGCAATCACTGTTCCATTACGTGTCAGGCCGTACCTTTGTAATTCATCTCGCATACTGTGTCTCCAAGTGTTTGTGGGATGATCTGGCTTTTTGCATTCTATTGAACTGATATCTTAAGATCTTTAAGTGTTTAAACAATCCAGTGATACTTTCTTCATAACATTTGTTTATAAATTGATTAGAAGAATCAACATATTAAGCCTTCTAGTCTTCACACTAGAAGCTTTTATTTACTTATTTCTTCAGTCCAGTAAAATTTGACATAAATTTTACTTTTAACTTGACAACATGGTAGAGTTGGACTCAATATTTAGATATTTCCAGTATGTGACTGTTGAGATGTAGTATAATGGCCAAAACTACAACGATTGCAAATGTATATGGAGCACTTTTGAGTATATTATCGACATTTAAATTTAATATATTATGATTGAATTATCTCAAAAAACTGAATAGAATACTTAAGCCTATAGATATGGTTATTTTTGACAGGTTCTTAACATAACTTAAGAATCGATTTAAAAATATCACAGTTCCAGGTTTTCAGTAGAGATTTTTTGAACAATTCCATAAATCAGTAAACATTTATTGGAATGTTATACACAACTTTAGCAAAAAAGAGACTTATTTTCTAAGAATTATATATCTGTATAGCTATATTTTTCTTTAAATGGAAAATAAGCTCAAAGAGTGTTTTTCTTCATACAAATACTTGACTTTTAGTAAGTCCGATTGTATCTATTGAGATTATTTAAAAATTCAAAAATATAACAACTGCTTTTGAATTTCATAATATTTCTACAATTTTTTCAATACTATATCTTCTACTTAAACGTGTGTATAATTACATGAAAATATATATTTTTTATTTCGTACTTACATATTATATTGAACGAGTTGTTGTTCTTTTACCAATCCTCACAATATTTGCATATTGTTCTTTTCTGATCGATTTTCTAGTTAGACTATAATTGATTATTATTGAATAGCTTCGAGTTTCGCATTTTAACTACAACTATCTGTTGTCAAAAATATAATAGTATTTATTTTTGTTTAATACCGGATAGATGATTACTCCACTGTTTTGGTTTACATTTATATCTTTGGAGATTCCATTATTTTACTGTAATTTAATGGCAATGTCTTGCTTCAGGAGTAACAGAAATAATATGATAATCCAGAAAAAAAAAAATTTAAAGTCGGCTTCAAGAAACCTCTTTAAATTACGCAGCGATTCGGTTCTTATCTTGTCAAGCATGTGAAAACAGTATGCAATTGTGGTCTCTTGGAGTTAGGAAATAATTCGAAGTCAGCCAATGGTAAAACAGGCGAATGCGATGATTGTTGAATGGTATGAGTTGAATTTATTTGGAAATTGTCTCAAACTACCAATGCAAAACCAAGAAATGTCTGCCCATTATTTTGAGCTCTTTTTACGAAAAACTTCACATAAACGTTGCAGAAAACTCAAATAATATTCCATGTTAAAATCTTGGCCCGCTTTAAGGAGTTCATAATGTTTGGTTAGAGATTTTTTTTCATATATTTCATTTTACCTTCAGTCGACGCGACACCCAACGAGAGTTCACTCTTTTCAAGAATCTTGGTTTATTTTTTTATAACTCCTGTAAATATGTTTTTGTGACATAGCCTGGTCACTGAAACCGTTTTGCAACATTCTTCGCACTAACGTCAGTTATAGCACCACCAACTGAAAAGAACAGTTTCTAGAATAAAAAAGCGCGGGTATTTTAAATGACAAAAATTCACCTTATATTTTAATCAGAGTAGTATGGACCCACAAATTCTGTATATAGCCTCAGATTGCCTATACATACTTCTTGTATTTACTGTAACTCTAATTCCCTTCTACAAATCATGATGCAGATTATTTATTATATATATCTGTACCAAACTACCATCCACTCTTATTAGAAAAAAGTGTAAGTTAATTTGATCTTATAACGTCTTTATTTTTTATAATATTTTGATTTCTGTATTTCACAAATAATTTATATAATTTATTTATTTGATTTTTAGAACAACTTTTACTGCATATCAATTAGAAGAATTAGAACGTGCATTCGAACGTGCACCGTATCCCGATGTGTTTGCACGTGAAGAACTTGCAATCAAATTGAACTTAAGTGAATCACGTGTACAGGTTTGGTTTCAAAATCGCCGTGCCAAATGGCGCAAACATGAACCACCACGTAAGACAGGCTATATTAAGACTAGTACACCGCCAACATCAACTTTAAATACTTCTCTGGGTCCACCATTTGCGACATTCCCACAAACAACAACAGTTACTCCGCCAGGCAGCATGGATAGCTGGACTAGTTATCAACCTCCTTACGAATTGAGTCCACAATTTAGTCTACTCTCACCGGCTGCCAGTCCGTACGGCACCTATTCGAGTCAATATGGCACATATGTGCACGAAAGCCAATTATTTCCAATGCGTCACTTCGAATACGGTAGTCCGCCAAGAATAGATATGAGTGGTGGCGGAAATGTGGTCGATGATGGCACAGCACATAAAATGCATATGACAGATACTGGTTATGCCAGCGGTGGTGGTGGTAGTATGGACGATGGCACAGTTTCGCATATGAATGATGGTACCACCAGTGTCGTAGTGCAACATCAAACCAACGGCAAGTATCTCACAGCAGAAGAGGCTAAATATGTTAGTGTGACTGCCGTGCCGCATACAATGAGTGGCCTAGAGGCATGTCATATGCAAGATGCACAACAACATGAAAATGCGACGGCAATTCTAAAACAACATCAAGGTGTTCACTACGGAAATGGTTCACCATCGTTAGGAAACAGCAATCATCATGATGATGCTTCACCAAATGAAGCAGTCAGCTTGCAGACAGTTATCAAAAATGAGGATCATGTCCAAAGCGGTACTGCCAATGTTACCCACAGTTATGTCTTGCCGCCTTTTTTGCACTAAGGGAAATGCTCTCACACCGTAAGCAGCCAATGCGTTTAGGTAGTACCACATTAAACGAGGCAAATCGTCGACGCTTGCAAAGACGTGAAATTTTGAATGGAATAAACGCACAAAAAACAATTCGGAGACCATTTTGAGGACTGTCATTTTGTTCTGGACGGTCAGCTGCTTGCTAGTCTTAACGAATAGATCCATTAGGCGTGTAGAGCATTTCAGGTTAATATAGTTAAATATTCTTTGATATTTTTTTTAATTTATTATTATTATTATTATTTTTTATATTACTTAAAGTTAGTTTAAAAAAAGTTCCTTGTAGATTTTGTATACTAGTATATCTATTTAACGTTAAATACTTTAAGAACTCTTGGTTTTATGAGTTAATAAATCAACAAAATCCAACGTCTTGCCAATGGTAATAATAATATGTGTGTGTATTATGTCTGCAGTCTTTTTTATAATTTAGTGTAATTCTAATTTATGTGAAACTTTTTTATTAAAAAAAAATTATATGTATCAAATTGATTTAGTTCTCAAGTCATTTTAATTTAGTGTTAAGTTTTAAATATGTAATAAATTTAATATTATAGATTAAGTTAATAAAATTCAGTTTATAGTCTAAAATTTTTGTAATTAATAAAAAGTCTCAATGTTATTGAATTGCACTCCATTAGTTTTAAATAACATTTTATTTGTAAATAATTTGTATTAACAAATTTGCATTCTACAATGTGCCTTAAAAATATATAAAAATAACTAAAGAGCTCATTAGCTTTCTAGCGTAGAAAAATTAAAAATATTTGTATAAATTTCTTAATAAATAATTTGATAACATTATTGTAATTAAACTGTTGTGAGGTGACAATAAATTTTAATTTTACTATTCATTTGTAGGGTCTACAATGAATTCAGTTTTATTTAAATAATTAATTAACTAAGAATTATTTTTCTTTCACAAAAAAATAAAAGAAAATTTTAACGTAACTATATTTAAATAATTTTTTATCATATTAAGACATATAAATTTTTTCTTGTAGCATATATAACCTAAGTTGTTTAAACTTGAGCCCTAATTTGTTATTTTTAAATTAATGTTTTTGTAAACTATTATATATAAGTTAGAGAATAGAAATAAAAATGTATAATATAAGTCATTTACATATATTTATATTAATAAAATAAATTTAAACAAAAAAATTAATACATAAATAAAAGTTTGTTATAAACAATGACAAAAAATTGAACTAAATATAATGAATTTATTAGAGCAAAAACATTAGTGATATAATTTTATTTATAAATAAGTTTTATAACATATTCCAGCGCAATTTCAAATTCCCTCGCACGTGATTTGACAATGGATTGTAGCTAAGTCGAATATTTTAAGCATATTTTTTAAGTACACTATATGTCGATATAGCTCAGTTTTTGAGATATCGCAGTTTAAATTTGCAAACTTTTTTTGTTGATTGCACTAATAAAATACTATGCATCCCATCTATCATTAACAGGTATATGCAATTTTTACATTGATTACACAAATAAATACAAAAAACTAGACGCGTCAATTGTTGGTAGTTTCCATGTAAAATTACCAACTTTAAAATGCAATATCTCAAAAACTAATATGTATTGCAGTCAAGCGTAATTAAAAAACTTCTCAAAAAAATAGCCGACTGTACTAAAAATCCATTACCAAAAGAGTGTGTCTTAGAAATCGAAATCGTGCCTATTTTCCATACAATTAAATACAAACTGCGAAACATACATTTTACTATTTTAAAGTCTTTATAAGAAAATTATTAAATCAAATTACGAATAAGAATACAATATTACAAAATATATTAAAAATTAATATTATATTAAAATTTTAAGCTTAGCTAACATTTTAAATATTTGTAGCGTAGTTGTCATTAAATTTTTTATAAAAAAAATTATTCACACAACACAATATATTATTTCTTAAAATGCATATAAAAATTGAGATTCCAAAATAATAGGGTTTGTCTGACAATAAATAAAATTAAAGTTCAGCAAAACAAAAAAATAAACAATAAATATAAAAATAATAATAACGACAACATTTTAAAATAGTAACCGAAAATTAATCATTATACTATACCATCAAAATGTTAAGTATCTCTTTTCATTGTACTGTGATTATTTAAACCATTTATTTTCACCTCTTCCCAATTGGTACCATTAAAAAATGAGTGTACTTGTATTTGTTGATAATCATAGCGATCTTCAGGATTTCTTTGTAGCAATTTATTTAATAAGTCTTTTGCATGCTCCGATAAATCAATACCATGAGGATATTGTACAAAATAATATAGCTCTATATTACCTGGGTGCATTGCTTTAAATGGCTACATATAAAAAAGCAGTTTATTTTGAAATGGATTTAACTTTGATTTGAAACTTACCACACCAAGTAGTAACTGATATAAAAGTACGCCATAACTCCACCAATCTGATTTGAATGTTAAAGATATCTCAGGTGCAACATAATGACCTTCAATAGCTTCCATGCTAAGCGCTTTTTGAACATTATTACTAGCTTCCAATCCTTCATTTTGGTAAAAATAACTTAGTTGTAGTTGTCCTTTGGAACCAAGCAATAGGTTTTTCATATGCAAATCGCTATAAATGAAAAATCAAAACCATAAAGCCATAGTTTGTGTAAGATTGTCAACATTTTCCATACCTTAAAATAATTCCATTTTCATGTAAACTTTGTATTGCAACAGCAAGTTCACGTGCCCATTGTTTTATGCTAGCTTCCGGTAGTCTTGTATCTTTTATTTCGATTTTTGATGAATTTGAATCTGCACCAGTTACAGACTCCTGAACTTTTTTTACTGTCCCACAATAACTAGAAACTTTATTGCATTGTGTTTCTTTCAATCCCTCCTCAATGGCTGCACTACAAGCTGTTTCCATAATTATCTCACTATGAGTTGAAACTATTTGTTCTGTACCAGGTTTGTTACATTGTGCTTCTTCTAATTCCTTCATATTTGATACGATACAATCTGTTTTCACATCTGTATCACAATGACTTGGAGTGTTCGAACATACTTCCTCCACATATTCCTTGCTGCGTTGTGTTTCTTCCAGTCCGTCCTTAATGGATGCAGCACAATCTGTTTCCACAACTTGATCAACAAATCCAGAGTCTTGTGTACTGAAATTACTAGCAACATCCGTTTCAAATTCATCGGCTTCGCTAAATAAACCAGCTAAATTCCTACTTCTATTTGTATTTGTATTATATTTTTTTATATATTCATACAAACGTCCACCTGTTGCCTGAGAAAGTAATAAAAATATTTTTTGCTCAGATTGAAAAAATACTATCAGATCAACCATATACGGCACGTTTTGGGGTAAAAAAATTGTTTGTTTACTTGAAATACTTGATGGTTTTTCAATGCCTTTCATAACGTACATTGGACGTTGAGGTTCGGTTATACTTTGCACTTGCATCACTTTGCCACCTAATATTTGTATCACTTTATATTTGGACAAGTGGTTCCATGGACGCTCTAAATATATCACAGAGTCATCTGTTGCTTTAGTAACATCGATTGATAGTTGTTGTTGTGTTTTGATAACTAAATTTTGCTCCATTATATTGTCTTTTAAAAATTTGTCGTATATATCATCCGCACGTGCTAAATACTTTGAAATTTTAGCTTTTGCTATATATTTTCTATCTTCATTGCTGTCATCTATAAAGAACATTCATTATATATCACAATAAAAAAACTCAATTATTACCTTTAGACCCGCAAAGCAGTAATTCTACTCCACGCTTATAAAGGCTATGTGCATTTAAATAATCTAAATTCACTTCAGCTTGAACTGCATTACTAAATTCTAAGGCTGCTTCATATATGTAGTCACTGTCATCGCTTTCTATTGACGCCATAGGCGTCAAAAAACGTGTGTAATCCTTAGATTTAATTTCATTATCTAAATTAGCAGATTTATAATGTTCTGAATTAACTGTTTCTATCCCGTCAATAGTGTCAGAAAAAATTGTATCATTTTTTTCTTTGATATCACGCTCAGGATCAAGTAGGGCTAAACCATTGTTAAACGGATCATACAAAATATCAAGTTTATCACATATTTGTGCTATAGCACCTTCTTCGCAATTATCGCCTTTATACTGTTTGAAATTGATTTGATGGAACGGTGAGACAGAAGGTGTTTGATGTGCCTGCGCGTCGCTGAAGAAATTTGCGAACGCATGACATTTGTATAAAGCTGGATGTTGTGCTGCAAAATCTAGCAACTCCAATATGTATTCCTTACGGCGTTGTATAACATCAGCGTTAAAACGTTTAAAATAACTGCAATCTGTTGGCTCCGGTAATTCTCCGTGCAGATTAAGACCCTTATGCCGCCTTGATAGTTCTCTATGTAAACGTTTTATGTCATGAAACCGTTTCCATATGGTAAGACATGTTAAAGCTTGTGGAACTGAACGCGGGAATACCTTTAAAGTTGGAAACAACTAAATATTTGTAATTACATATACATATATATATAAATTTACTATAGAAGTGATCTTGTAAATAGTGTAACCATTCTTATGGGTTTGAGTATCAGTAACCGTAAAACTGTGTATCCATCCACCTGTATTTATATTTGGCACCATTTCTATAAAATAAATTCCATTATTTTTATTTGCAAATAAATTTCGAAATTTGTTTACATTTGTATTGAACGTGCTGTTGGCAAAATATGTTACTGCAATTCTGCTCTAGTGATGTGCAAAATGTAAATGGGTACCAAAATACACGGTATACTGAACACATCCAAGTATTTGTATATGTTTCCCTGTTATATATGTATATATATAAACAGTCAAACTTCCATAACTCGAACTACCATTTTGAAAAGAAAAGGTTCGAGTTAGAGAGTTTTTTAACTTATTTTTATTTTTGAAAGAAACTACAATTACATATTAAGATATTTATTTATTTGAAATCAAACACAGTGCAGAAGTTATAATGGAGTATTCAGAAATTATGGTTTGAGATTTTTTGTTACTTTCAGTAAAAAGAGATTTCAATTTATTCACAGCCTTATAGTGATCATTAGTTGTAGTAACATTCGTTTGCAAATAAAACATCAATATTTTGAATGAGTCTTCTACTTTATTCTTGGAAGACCTGTAAACAATTTCATTGATTTGGAAAAACGGAAAACACCAAAATGGATTCATACTTAAAACATAATTCGACTTATAAAATGCACTTTCACATATTCTAATTGGCACGTGATTATATCTTTATTCGAGTTATGAGGAAATTTGAGTTATAGAAGTTCGAGCTATAGAAGCAGAATTGTATGTAATTTTTTCTCTAAAACCCTGTTGCACTCTTTTTAGTTTGAGTTTGACTGCATATATATGTAAATAAATATATGAAATATGACGTAATCTAACATAAAAATTTTGTTTTTATTTTGCAATCGAAATGGCCCCTTAAATATTTTTAAAGTTACATAGTATATATTGCAAATTGTTTTGCAATCATAAAATATATGTCCTTGTTGTTACCTTTGCGGAAATAATCAACAAATTTATTTCAACCAATAAATAAATAAAACAAATATAGAATATTTCGGAACTTTTTTATTTATGTCAAAACTCAAGTGGACTTTGGTGCTAAATGCCGATTCTCCAACCTAACCTAACCATAGTCTTTTCTGACAATAGTATTTTGATTTACAGAAAATCAAATTAAAATTAGATTCATTATTCTCAATAGTTCGTTGTGACATTTAGCATTTTTATTTGCTTAACTAAAAAAATAAGCAGTGTTAAGTTTAGATTAAGATTTCCTCAAGTAAAATTACGTTTCATATGTAGATATTTTTATAAAATATTGTACTCTTATATATTTGTTATGTGTTATATATTTTTGCGAGGATCTTGTTTCTTATGTTTATTTCGGTATTCTGTCTGGTTAAATATGCAATACAATAATAGCCATATTTACATAATTGCAAATTTATTAAAATTTGTAAACCAAAGTAAAAACGAAAATTTTTAAAATATTCGTATTGAATCAAAAATTCGATAAGATATTGATTTTGTTGACATTACAATATGAATACAAAAAAATATGTGAATTTTTAGTTTTTGACGTTTCTAATATTATAACGAAACATGTGTATTGTTTGAGTTATTGATGAATTTTTGATATATTTTGATACTGTAATGTCAGATTATATATTGACAATTGGACGAGAACAATAATTGGTATCAAATAACTTGCTGTGTGTGTAGCAGCAGAAACATATATTAGAAAAATTTAATTTATTTTGTATGGCAGCCTTGCATTACGCCACCACAAAGATACACATAATTTTTTAGAAAAAGAAAACAATAGTAAACTCAAACGATTAAAGGTGTCTATTGTGATACAGAAAGAGATATAAGTACATAGTTGAAAAGGTGCGGCCATATTGATTGTCGCAAAAAACTAGTGTGACGGTTAAAAGCAGCTTCATTACTTCGTGTGACTATTCTAATTCTTGTGTAGGCGACGGCTGCGAGCTCATATCTAATTTTTAAATTAAAATTTAGTGTTTGTAAGAAATAATTTCATTTAAAATTTGAATTAAATATATGAAAATACATTAAAAAAAAAATTTTGTTAATAAGAACAAAAATTTTTCTTCTCATAAATAATTAGATATTAACATACGCTCGAAAAGGGATTATACATAAAAAACGTTTGCCGAGAAATAAGAAGTAGAGAAAACTAAAAAAGTTTAGTTACGAAGACGACAACGAAAAGAACGCATCGGTGGAGCTACATCAACAAGCCGGGAAAGTTAAATATAATAAAAGAGAGTTATATTTTGTGAATTTATAATTTAAAAAACATTAACAAAATGTCTGAACGTGAAAATAATGTTTACAAGGCCAAATTGGCTGAACAGGCTGAGCGTTATGATGGTAAGTGCATATAAATTTTTTATAGGTATTCGTAATAGCAAATACCAGGATTTTATGTGGGGTTATGGAACATTGTAGAAGCTATGTTAAATGTGGTGGGACGGGAGGGAATTGCTGAGAGCCATGCAGCGTCAATTTAACGATTTGCGTCAACAATGACTAAAAAAAATTTCCAAATTTGTGCGAAAAAATAATTTATATGTGACAGTTAAATCAATGTGTATGCCGGTAATTTTTCCCAGGAATTTTAACAAAAAAATTAATTTGTGGAATAGTACCAGAATTAAATCAAATAAAACATGCAATGAAATTAGGTTTATGTACATCAAGTCTGAAGGGGTGTTGGTTAATTTCATATTCTTAAGATTATACATGAAATTTTAAGAAATATATATATATTTTTTTTCTTTTAAAATGTGTCATAAAATATGCAGATGCAAAAATGTTTGTATAATTTAACCGCTTGCAGGGCGGGAGGCATTTTATTTAAAATTTTTCGATGGGCCATATAGGTATCCCACTTAAAACATGGTCTCTACATGCATTTTCCCTCGGCGCAAGCAGTTACACTAGCTACGTTTTTGCACATTTCATAAAAATTTTTCTTTTTGGTTGCTAGCGCGAAAAATCAATGAATGGATCGATTGAATTGCGCCGCTACAAACCAACTAACCACTAGAGTTACCAACTGTAGTGATTAAAAGAGTTTATGTAGGATTCTTTAGTTTATATATAAGTAAATATAATTGATAACAGTGGTTTAGAAAAAGTTATTCGTTAACTAATCTATTAAAGTCAGTTGAACATTATAACGCGAGTAGATTTTTTTATTTTGATTTAAATTTTGGTAGTCCATGGCATTGTTTAATTCTAGTACATAAATTAATTATTAAAAGCAATTCATTCATGTATATTTGTTGTTTTGTAATTATTTTGGATTAAGAAAAACCTATGTTCACTTCTACAGGTGTATATACAATATAGTAACATACAATTATTCAAAATAGATTACTTTATAAATTTTTGTATATACCCATATGATATCACTTAGAGTAGGTTCAACTGGTACAGTAGTAATAATGTAATATCTATGTAAATGCATAAGCTGGCAACTCTAAGAAAAATCTTGTTTTTTCATGGTTACTCATCACACCATGGAAACAACACCACCCTTTACCAAGAATCACTTTCTTCTTGAATAGATAATATGAAGTGTTCAAATACACTTTTATATAAAATTGGCTTTTATATTTTAATTTAAATAAATAAAATAATTGTATTAATGATATTTAAAATATATATTAATACTTTAATCACATGTCGTCATGCTTCGGCTGGACAAGGACGAATATTTAATTTTTTCAAATATGCACTTCTTGTCTCACAATCTCCTTTATATAGAGCAGCAATAAACGCTCTCAACCACATACAGACTCGCTCAAAATTTTTTTGTGCCTTTTACTTTATTTGTTTCCGTCCGTTGTCATTGTCAACGACGACGTTCTATAATTCTTGATGTTTGTATCACATGTTTTTCTTCTTGTTTTAGCTACAGTTGTTGAGCGCGCTATTGGCCTTTTCGCACTCATGCAGGTGAATGGCATTTATAATTTGGTTGCCCATGTTGATGATAATGCGTTGCAGCGCTGTCTACTTTGTGCCGGCATAAGAGTTGCCAATGCGTTTTATTCAATGATATATTATGAAAAATTTTAACTATATTTAAATAATTTTTTTCATAATTCTTAAAGGTAGAATATTTTTGTTTTTTTCTTTATTACAAATAAGTTTTTTATTATTGTTCTTGCTGTTTTTATGGTTTCAACTGTTAAAATGGAAATAGTGTTGTAACAAAAATTATAAATTCAATGCAAATATGGTAATCATTTTTCAAACAAATTACTGGAACACCTAATAACACCCCTTGATGTTGTATTGATGCTTCGTTGTGTTACATATATATTTATTTCTATAGGTATTTTGTTTGAGGTCGCTCAAAAGCGTTCGCTCTCGTCAATGTCGTCTATGGATTCAAGAAAAGAAGAAAAAAAAAATTTTTATTATGCATGTGCTTTAAATGATTTTTTTGCTTAGAAAAATTTGTCCTTTTTTCCTTTGTAGTGAAAATGCAAGATATTTGTTATTATTTTGTCTGTTAATGTATTTTATATAATTTTTAACGGACTTAACTCTCTAATGTATTTGCTATAAAAAAGATTTACTAAATTATAATTGCCTTTTTCACCTAACTGAACCCAATATTTTTCACAGCATTTTATAAACCTATTTATTCAATATAGTAAAACCTTACTTGGTTTATGCTTATCTTTCATCTTAAAATTTCTTTGAATTTTGAAAGATAGTTTTCATCTTATGTTTTTGTAGGTACTGTAAGCTCCTAATTGCTATTACTTGCCATTATATATATATGATTCTTTTTTATGACCAAAAATATTATATAATTTATTTGAGCGAACTAATTGGTCAATTTAAATATAAAATAAAAACTATAATTAACTATTTATATTTAAACAATTTATATATTATTAAAAATATTATTCTGATATTTAGACTATTTTCGATAGTCATCTTTAGGGAATCTCCATTACCATTATCATTACCATATTTTTACCATGATTAATTTAGACTATATATATAGACTATATAGGCTTAAATATTCATATTGATTAATAGTCATTGTTTATCACATAATATATCAGTGTTAATCATAACATCCCGACATGTTATTATGATGCTTGTGTTGCAAAACTTTTGTTTGGAATATTAATATTTATTTAATAGCTTTCAATTATTATTTAGAAGTCAATTTTTATTTATATATATTTATGTAATATAAATTGAAAATAGTACCATGGGTTCTAAAATCTATTGGTAATAATGATTTGATAAATAAATATATCCATTACACTAATTTAATTTCACTTTGTATATTATCATCTGTCTGTTGTCTTATTTTTCTTTAAGTTCTTGTACATACAAATAATGCCAAAAATATAGAAAGTAATTAAATTTAAAAAAATTTTACTATTTCGCACATTCCACCAAAAACAGAATTTCGCAATTAATGGATACATACGCGCAGAGTCAGTCAGTCTATCAGTTAGCAAAGTTATCCATCCAGTCAGTCCGTCACTCAGTCATTTAGTTTCTAATAGTCAGTTAGTCTTTTAGTATTTTCATTGAGTTTAATTGCACTGAACTCAACTATAGCGCAAGCAAGAGCGCAACAACATGAAAATACTTAAGTAATTAATGAAATCTATTTGAAAAAGAAATCATGGTCAGAAATACAATGACTCACGCAATTTTTACTCAAGTAAATTAAAATAAGAGTAAATAAAATTGATTCGTTGTAACTAAACACGAGGCGGCCTTTGAAAGTTTATTTAAATTGTATTTACGCCCCCACTCACATTAAATACAAAATTAATAGTTGATGACTTCTACTTACTAACTGCCAAATTAATGTACATTCCCAATTTCCACCCGCAACACCTTCTCGCGATAGTAGTGCATATATGTATTTTTATTAAAGTATCTGACTAGCGACTTAGTTTGGTTTCCATTTATTCACTTATTAATGTTATTTATTTTTTTTTTATTAATTTATTAATTTATCAATTTGTTAAATTTTTTTTGTGTGCTCTGGAGGAATAAGATTTTCATTTACGCAAAAAAACTTAATTTGCCTTCCAGTGTTCAAATAAATTTCGATATTATTTTTTCACATTAATTCCTGCATTATTATTTTCGCTGTATTTATTTAGTTCGCTTTGAATTATACTATTTGCGCTATCGGTAGGTAGCTAGGTAGGTAGGTTCTCTTATCAGATTGCACATTCATTGTGAATATATCTATAAGTACGCAGATACATTCATTACATATATTAGCTCGACTCAGCGTTTGTACATACAAAGTTGAGTATACGTGCTTGTGCATATTTACTTATGATGTATGCGCATTGAAATTTGCGTTTCCTTGTTAAGTGATTCATGCCCATTCGAATTTTATATAACAAATTCTTAAAGTGTTACTTTTCCTTAAGTATTATATACAAAGAAAAAAAAATTTAGTAGGTCTTGCATCATACTTTTATCAGATTAGTTTATTTGTGTTTATTGTGTTTGTATGCGATTGATAGACAATTTTTTTTCAATTTTCGGCACATATGAGAACATGCCTTATTTTAAACTAGAAAAAAAATACTTCCATGTTTAGACAAAAAAGAAACTTCAAATACTTGCGAATATCTTAACAGATAAAAGATAATTTACTTGCTTACTAAAAGCAAACCAACTGATTAAAATTATAACGGGTTATTAAGAATGACATATTATTAATATCAAAGCATTATTGTATTAACTAGAGGCGTTGTAAAAGACATCCTCTTAATTAATATAATTAATTTAATTTACATACACAAGTCATAGTAAAAATAGTAGAAGTGATTGCTAACAAATTGTTTATATGTCAATTCGATTACAATCATTGGGTTAATTGAAACTTTTACTTTTGATTGCAAATCTGGCCGTAACTGCGGGAAGTGCTTTCATACCTGTTTTATCATATGAAGTACATGTTCAGTTAAGATTAAAAAAGCTCAGGACTCTCTTTGTGTAGGATCTTAAATCAGCTCAGTGGCGTAACTACATTTTTTAGGCCCATAAGCAAATTCTAACTGGGGCCTCCTACTTTTTATACCTTTACACGAAAAAGTGTAAAAAGGGTATATAAGACTTGTCAGGATTTTCGTAACGCATTAAAGGACACGTCGAAAATGCCATAAAGTATATATCAGCATATATATACTTTTTCAGTTCAAACTACTCTCTCAGCTTTTGAACTCTTCGAATGAAACTTTACTCACATACTTTTTGGGGGCAGACTCTGTTCACCATTTGATTTGATTAAAATTAATCTACTAATTCTTATAGATGTATGAATTTTTATTTTTCCTGACAAATTTTTCCAATCCCGAAATCCAGAACACCATTGATTTCTTTGATTAGAAATTAACCAGCACGGCTTACAATATACTGAATCCAGTAACTTTAAATAGTATAACCAAAGTCGTGGCAGTGTTCCATATTTTCTTTTTAAATTATAGTATGAAGCATTGAAACTTCTATTTTCTTGAATAGCATCCTTCGGAAATGTCCCTTGCAATCTCTGGTGGTCGGAAGAATTATTAATTAATAAGCGTTTAATATCATCAGTAATTTTGACATTAATATAGTGCCAATATCAGTTGATTTGCATATTGTTTCAGTATTTGAACAATGTATCAATTTATGCTGTGTATCACAATTAGCAAATACATCATCTAAATCGTTTTTGTTTTAATTTATTTTTAGAAAATTGTCTAGTTTTGAAAATTTATTTAATGTTTCTTCTCGTTCATTTTGTTCTTTTTTTTCTTGGCTCCACTTAAATGGCAACACAGACATTGTAAAGATTTTCTTGAAATCACAAATGCAACCTTGTTCAAAAACCAAAATTTATTTTATTCCAACAAAAAACGTTTCGTCCAACTTTTGAGAATTAATTAAAAATAAATATAATGAATACATAAATTTATAATGGATCCCCCTAAATTCGGGGGCCCGAAAACGTTGCTTCCAGTCGCTTCCCTGTAGTTACGCCACTGAATCAGCTACAACACCTAAAGGTTCTAAATGGACCATTAAGCATAAGTAAATATTTTGAATTGGCATTATAACGTAACCTAAATGTTTCTATTTATTTTTTTCTGTACGTAAGCTACATTCTTCATGTCCATTATTCAATATTTTTTAGTCATAAGAATTATTTCTGGCTCAAAACTCCTTGTTAAACCATTTGTTGTTTAAGAGATTCGATAAACTAACTTTTGTTATCTCTGTCAGAGCAATAAACAAGAGGTCTTCTAGATATTAAAGCAATTTTATTTATACTTCTGGGCAAAATCATAGAGATTAATAGGATCCACTTTATCATGGCATAGTTCGCTTATTGGAATATGCCAACGTTGAAGTATCGGCGCATAGAATCAGTTAGTGCTTCAGTAATTCAGGTATGCTAAAACCCAAAAGATCTTTCGTCCGTCTATATGTTATCTAATAATAAGATAAGTGTAGTCCTCATCAATGTTATTTTCGGGTATATGGGTTACTTCATTATTTGTCAGTTGTTATATTTGTTTTTGTTAAAATCTTTTGTAAGTAACATAAATGGTCAAGACCAGACCCATAATTGAATTGACACTTATAGATAAAGTGGTCTCTCAACATTTACTTTGGGTTACTTAAATAGGAGAAAATGATCTGAAATAAATATTTGTACGTTTAGAATCCCAATATTTTTAATACTTAATACTGGATTTTTTGTAATGATTTAAAATTTATGTGGTTGTGCTTGTTACTTCTCGTTAGATAAGAAATCACACTTTATATAAATTGTTTGTGATAGATTTAAGTAGTTGATAAGAGATGGCAAGAACAAATAATGTGTTGCTTTTGTGAAATATAATTAAACTACCAAACACAGTATTCTCTTAAAAGTGTTTTAGCCTTTGATTAATAACAGTTTTGTGCATTGTTTGCAAACATAAAAAAAAAGTACTTTCTAGATATAATAGTTTCCTACAATAAAAAGAAATGAACGATGTATACCGCCATTAAAAGTTACAAAAAAAAAGCTACCATAGTTAAATAATACGATAGAGGAATGTGTTTTCAAGAATGTTCCGGAGCCACTTGCTTCCAGCGATGACCATTCGACTTCACAAGCAGGTCCCAACGGATTATAATAACGACAATATAGAGAGAAGTGAAAAAGTTAGTGAAAATGGTTTTGTATTCTAAGTGAAAAATTTAAAAATTTTTCAGTTTCAAATAATGTACAAGTAAATAGAAATATAGAGCTATATATTAATCAGCCAAAAGTAAGCATAAGTAGAGATTATTTTTAAAAATTTTGTGAAATGATCTCTCTTATTACTTTTACGTTAGCAGTGTATCGATCTCAGCGTTTTTAAATGGTTTTTTTAAGTTATTATTATCGTGAATAAATAACCCTATGCTCTATTGGGAGATGAGGATAAGAGAGATTGTAAATAAAAGTAATAATTTGGGAAAAATTAATGTAACTAATTATTGCTTTTAATCGAGTATTGTTTGTATTTATAATAGAAGATTAAAAAATTGAAAATTCTTAACAAAGTCCAAAACAACACACAATTTTAGCTATATATAAATTATATATATAGATAAAAATACTATTATTATATATATATATGGTTACTATATATATAGTAACAATTGGACAGACCTGTCCAATTAAAGAGATAACTAAATGTTTAAAATGTCTATTGTTACATGTTCCTAATTTTTAGTCAGGTGGCACTCAAAGCTCTTAATTTATTATGTTTTTAATACCATAGTTTAATTGTTAAATAAAATAGAAAACAGAGATTACGGTTGTGTTAACAGTGACTCAACATTAGCTTAAGGAAATAGTATTATTATGTTTATTCAGTAATAAATTTACTTTATTATTTTGAAATATATAAAAAAATGTAATATTTTGTTTTTTTTCCTTACAGAAATGGTTGAAGCCATGAAGAAGGTCGCTTCCATGGATGTTGAGCTGACAGTTGAGGAGCGTAACCTTCTATCCGTTGCTTACAAGAATGTTATTGGCGCACGTCGTGCTTCGTGGCGTATTATTACTTCAATTGAGCAAAAGGAAGAAAATAAGGGCGCTGAAGAGAAGCTTGAAATGATCAAAACCTATCGCGGTCAAGTTGAAAAGGAATTACGCGATATTTGTTCTGACATATTGAATGTGTTGGAAAAGCATTTAATTCCATGTGCTACCACTGGTGAAAGTAAGGTATTTTATTATAAAATGAAGGGTGATTATCATCGTTATTTGGCTGAATTCGCAACTGGTTCTGATCGCAAAGATGCTGCAGAAAATTCTTTAATTGCCTATAAGGCAGCCAGTGATATTGCAATGAGTGATCTACCCCCAACACATCCAATTCGTTTGGGCTTGGCACTAAACTTCTCCGTAAGTATATATATACATTTATTAAGTTAATATGGAAATTAATTTCAGTTTTTATTTATTTGGTGTTGACTTTTTATTACAGGTGTTTTACTATGAAATTCTGAACTCACCAGACCGCGCTTGCCGTTTGGCAAAGGCAGCATTCGATGATGCTATTGCTGAACTGGACACTTTGAGTGAGGAAAGCTACAAAGACTCAACACTTATTATGCAGCTGCTGCGGGACAACCTTACGCTATGGACATCTGATATGCAAGCAGATGGTAAGTGATTAAATTTTTAAAAATTAAAATATTTGAAAATTAAAAGCCTTTAGTTACATTTCATTAAACGCATTTTAATCTTTATAACATTATTAATACAAATATTATATATGTTATCGAATTGATGCAGTAATTTTTGGTAAAAAAACTTAGTTTTTTACAATTGATATATAAAATCTTTAGCACACAATATTCCTTCGGGAAAATTTTCTAGTTTATTTAAAAATTATCAAATTTTAACTTTTTTCTTTATATTTATTATTTTTAATAATATATATATATTAAAATATCTTTATATATTAAAAAACTTTTTTAATAAAAAAGTTCGATATTTAAATTTTTTTTATATCTGCACAAAATCTGATTTCGTAGAAATATATATTATTGTATATATTATTGAAATCGTCGTAAACAACACATAATTGTTTAATTATATGAAGTGTTTATGATTTTTAGTTTCATATTTATTTTATATTCCAATTTTAAAAATAATTATTTAAATTTAATTTAAAATCAAATATGATGAGATACATTTTTTACAAAAGTTTTGCATAGTTGAAAATACAACCGAATTTTATTCTGAATTACTTATTAATTTTATTTTCAGCTTTATTTTTAATTATCATGAAGAGGTTTTCAAAAATTTCAAGCTTTTTAATTACCTTTTAATTTTTGGCTGACCATAAAGCTTTTACGAATAGTGTTAAATACCTCTCATCCATGGTATTTATTTATAATAAATAAATAGAATAATAATATTATTTGAAAATATTTCTTAAATTTAACTTTTCGTTATTTTTTTAACTGCAAGTACCAAACTTTAAACTCATGCTAAATTTGAAATCGCAGATTTAGGTAATCAACTTACCTAACGTTGAGCTTAACTTGTGTTTATTATTTCCTATTGTAATTTTAATTTAAACGTAATTAAGGCCGTGTGCGAGTCTGAGTAAATTGAGGTAAAGTAATTTGAAATTTCCTAGGGATTTTTTGCACTACACTTATGTAAATATTTATTTATTTATTTTTGGTTAAAAGTTTTTAAATTTATTTTTTAAAAACAGCTTATAAAATTTTCACAATGGTAATTCCTAATTTACCTAATTGTTATCTAATTTACCCTACTCGAAATTCTGGTAAATATCAAAATTCGCAATAATTTATACCGAAATAATTTACTACTTCCTTCAATTTACCATCAATTTACTCGAACTTGCGCATGGCCTCAAAGTCAAATCTAAAGAAAACACTATTTTTTTAATAGGTTGTGGTAACTCACTACTGTTCAATTATTTTATATAACATATATGTCATTTTAATATCAATATTAAAATGACATTTTAAATAAAAATATCTTAAAAATAGCTTTTTAATGATTGCATAAATGTTGTTACTGTAGGTTCGTAAGTCTTTTACTGGGATATTACAGCTCGCAAAGTGTTTAATCTTTCATTAGATCCCATGAGGATTTCATCTTATTTTTTTTTTTTTTTTTACGTAATATTGATTACTTTTTATTGTACGGTCCAACTTTAATTACGCAGGAGCTTTTGACAGTAATATTTTACATTTTGTTTACATTCACCAAAAATAATGCATCAAATTTTGTACCATATATGTCTTAAGTCGAACTGAACTATAGTCAAAATAACTATATAATTTTTTCTTCTTAAATTTGTTATGTAAATATGCAGTCGTTTATTATCATATAATCAATACATTGCTGATAATAAACGTTCTATTAACTGAATTTGTTAACTGATAACATATATAATAATCAAAATCAAGAAACTGCATATCTTGATTTTCCTTATCCTTATATTCGTATGGATGGATAGCATAGCACCTAACAATTAACTCTCAATATATTACATGCATAGTATGTTTATATTCATGATTATGCTAATATTTTATTATATTTATATTTGTATAACATATACTTTTATATAATATGTGAAGTTTTTATACTTTCACAATTATGGTAACATTTCTATCTATCGTATCCATAACATCTGTTAATATATTTATCAACTGATAATATAAAAATTAATGTCTTATAAAAAATATGTGCTTATTTACTTTAATAATTATAATATATGTATTACATTTGTGTCCATAACATATCTGTTTACTGATAACAAGTAAATTCATCTAATATGTATATGTGAAGTTTCTGTATTTTCATAATTATGCTAACAATAATACTTTCTTAACTTTTATTATTATCCATAAAGTGTCATATCTATAAAGTATCCGCTAACATAACTTTTTACTTATGTTATTTAAATTAGTTTATTATATATAAAATTGCTGTTAGGTTATGCTTATATTCGTATCTATTGTCTCTATAAAATATCTATTAACATAATAATTGGCCTATTACATATGCATTTTGTTTGCTTTTATACATATTTTCTTTTTATCTGTTGTAATTGTTTTCTTTTTAGTGTAGTCCATTATTTTCAGACTTTGGGTTTTTTTTATTTGACAATAAATATAATTCAACAACAGTAAACTATAATGTGTCATTTTGAATTTTTTTTAATTTTAGGCGATGGTGAAGTTAAGCAGGAAATTCAAGATGTTGAAGATCAGGATGTGTCGTAATTTAAGTAAGCCCCACCACCACCCTACTTAATTCTAAATCCTTTATCCTTACCTTATAATTCAGTAGCACTTAAAAATCAACAGTTAAAAAACAAAATTTTTCAATTTTAAAAAACATCAAATTTCTTTTTCAATATGTAAACTTTTTTGCATAAACATAAATTATAATTAAAATGGTTAAATTCAAATAAAAAGCATTAAAGCATTACAAAAACACACAAAACAGCAGATGAATATATGTAATTTTAAGAATTTATGAATTAAATTAAAAATCAACAGCAAATAATATAAAAGTAAGTCTTAAAGAAAGCGAACATTAATTTAGGAAAAAAACGTAAGAAATATAAGAATGCTTAATTGTAAGTGTATTGTTTTGTCTTTAATTTGTATTAAAATAATCCACACATATTTAAATAATATATTAAATTATATACGGCTTAATTTCTAAGAAGCAAAGAAGTCTACCGTTAATTTACTTACTATTCTCTTGTAATTTTTCAAATTTTCATAATATATTAAATTAAATACTGCAATAATAACTGATTAACAGATTAACTGATTAACTGATGAAAATGTGGAACAAAAAAATATACATACATTCTTACATGCATACTCATAAATAAGTAATTCCACAAACTATTATTGATAAATAAAAGTGAATTTTTATATAATTTAATTCCTTTTGTAATGCATTTTACTCTTACTCTACGTTACGTAATGTATTCTTATTTTTTTTATTGAAATGTATATTTTTGAACAGTTTTTTTTTAAGTTTGTATGGTCTTTGCAATTTATTTAAGTTTTAAAAGAATACAATAACAAACATAATTTGTTTTATACATGCTTCTTATAAAATATAAACGTTAAAAACAAATTGTATTATTTTTATTACTAAACAAAATTTTATATTTTAAAAAAATTTTTCAAAAAAAAAAAGTAAAAGCAAATTTCGTTTGCAAATAACAGTGTTTGTGTTTGTGTTTGGCTAAATAAAAATGTTTAATTTGTTCGACTATAGAATCAATAAATCATAAAATACACTCTTACATAGATACAAAGATACAAGTAAAAACAGACACAACATCATTAACCGATAAGAACTCAAAACTTAACTAAAATACAATTCATCTTAAATAAAATTTACAAAAAAAAAAATATATATAAAATTTTTTTTATAAAAACTATTCGAGGCGTTTTTATGCATAGCTGCAATGTAATAAACTTTAAACTAAACGTGGTAAAGAAGTGTGGAACGCAATTAGGGGTTGTGGATTATAATTTTGTTTTATCAAGCAACGTGCAGTGAAAGCTGCCGATGATTGCATCTCTTCACTTAACGTGAATTTTATTTCTTGGTGAAAATAAATCTTTGATGAAATTGAAAAAATCGTTAAAAATTTAACAAAATCTTTTCCTTATGCCTTATTAAGAAGCTGAGTGAGTTGAGTTGAGTACACAGGGTTGATGGTTTTGATGTTTAGCTTTGGTGAAATGAAGCATTCTGTGTGTGTAGGTAAAAAATAACATAAACTGAAAAGATTAAAATAAAGAAAAGACTTATGTAGCATATATTGATTGCATCAGCTGTCCAACAAACAACTCTAAACCAATTAGAAATTTCATTCCAACAACTGCATTAATTTGTATGATAACTGTTATAAAAGCTAGTATTAAATTAAAGTGTGGATATTATTCAGTGTGCTCGGGCAATGATGACTATATGCACGTGGCATATGCTGTTCTGAAACAGATAACAGATATAGTATTTCAGGCAATACAAATTTTGTCATTTCACCACCAAACTTGTTATATTGCATATGCTTCAAAATATGTTCAGCAATTTTTGAATAGGCGCAACATAAATAGTGGAACTAATTTAGTTAATAATGGATTTATGGTATGCATTTATGATATTTGCTATATGCAAAGAAGTTGAAGTCTTGAAACAGTAGGAAGGAACTGTTATAATTATTTCTAACTATAAATAAAATAAACATAGCTTAAAAGCTTTAAACTTATCTTATCTTAGTTGGTTCAAATCTTCTGGTTTGTTTAGTTATTATTAGAATTTTTCTGTAGACAGTTTATATAAGCAGTTTATATCATTATAAATATGTAAAAATTTAAGCGAATTTTTCAATATAGAAAAGTCATTGCAACAGTAGCGACGCTAACGATTTTAAACAATGAACAACGTTTTTGTAGTAGTTTTAAGTTTTCAAATCTTCAACGAAAAATTCAGTGTCAGAGTGGAACAAATATTAAGCAGGGTACCTTCATAGTGAATATATACGTAAACCTTTTATATTTACCTATAGTTTTGTGAACCATTTTAAGCAGTATTTTTCTGCTCTATAATATACAAATTTAAATTTTTTGGAGATATTTTTAAACCTATTATTAACTGGAAAATTTTAATTTTTCATTAGCACAAACATATTGTTATATTTAGTTACTATCTCTCTCTCTATATCTCTATATCTCTCTTTTTTTTAACACTCTTTCTGTCAATCATTCATGCTCCTTATTTATTTATTATATCTCTTCCACCTTGAAGCTCTCGTTGGGAAACATGTTACACAAGGCACAGACACAATGAATTTTATAAATAAAATATGTATTATGTATTTAAATTTTTAATTGACTATAAAATTATTAAATACCGTATATATAAATTTATATATAGTATATATATATACATATATATATATATATACAAGATATATTTCTATACGTATCAAAAACTAAATAAATAAATAATTATTAATGCATTTACGTAATTAAGTAAACATATAAAACCAACTCAGCATGCAAATGTGGATGCTGTTAATCTATTTTTATTTCAATAACTTTAATATTTTTTTTTTGCTTAATTTAATATTTTATTTATTTTAAAGAACAAAAGAAAGTGAATGTGAGTTCTGTATTATGAATAATGTGCATTTACCCTTATCAACGGGAAAAGCAAGTAGCAAGTAGCAAGTCGTCAGTCGTACAACTTTGCATGTTGTCTACCATATATGGATTTCTCAATATATATTTTATATTTTCTTATGCTTCTCTTTTAAAAATCCTTTGAAAAAAAACAATAAAAATACATATATCTATTTATTTTGAATATAATTTTTTAAAAAACAATTCTGCATTTATTTTTAAATCATATATGAGATTTGATTTTTACAATATTATTTATAATGAAAATATCTATAAGTTGTAATTATATAATCAAAATAAAGAATGAGATACCAATTTACATATAACAATTTACACTGAAAATATAACACAATTAAAAACATTTCATTATTTGCTTAATAATTACAGTAAAAAATTTAGTCAAGTTGCGAATTAAATAAAATTAATAAAAATATGTATTTAAAAAAGATTATAATTAAGCAAATTTATAAATAAATAAAATATAAGTTAATTAAATGCAATTCATAACGAGGGTAGTAGTGAACATTTACGAAATTTTCAGATATTTAAAACGTTTTAAATTAATTACGCATAAATTTATTTTTCTGGATATGTTGGTTGGTCACATATGAAAATTTGTATAAAAACTATTTTCGAGAAAATCGGTCAGACTTCAGATTTCAGATTTCAGATTTCCTGTAATTCTATAATCCTGATCGGTTTCTTTGGAAATAGTCCAAATGCGCAAAAGCAATTCATTTAATTGTAGATATAAACAACGCGTAATTATTATATAAAATATGACATACATTACCAATTGCTACTAAAATGGTTTATTATAAAAGTAATGATAAAAAATATAAAAACGTAATGAAACAATTTTTTTAAGTGGTAGTTGAAAAATGCCAATAAACAAACCCTAAAAACAAAAAAAAAATTGATGTTTTAATTTGGAATAAATGCGGGATAGCGAAGATGATGAATTTTTTCCAATGTTGTAAAAGCGGTCTCGGATTGATCTCCCACATCAAGTACAGAAACATGGCAGTTCGTCATGAGGAACAACTAAGCGAGTGACTTTCAAAAAACAGATTGGGGCTTTAGATCACGCTTCAACAATAATTTATTAATTTTTCGATGGATCATTGTACTTTTTATGAATAGTATACCATATAAGGAGCATAATAAGCTTGTATGGTCATGAAAGTATATTGATCAGCTCAGACTTACTGCAATATAGCCAAATTATTATTAAGTGGACACATGTTTCGGAATAACAGAAATCATTTTAACTAATCCGAATAATTTCAAGAAAGTTTTATTTTAGTTTATTTGTTATGAATACAATTATTAGATAACTGGGTATTTGATAAATAGAAATTATTCTCAGTATTTAGGTAAAATTAGAAACGGATTAGATTATATTTCAATAAGACTGTTATAAAAATTGATCATTTTGTTATGTTTTTATAAGAAAAGCTGTTTCTTGAGATATACTATGTTAAGCTGTTGATAAGTCAAACTTATTCAACCATATATTGCAAACTTGTCACCTTCATATAGAATCAAAGATATCGTTAATGAAAGAACATGTACAGATTTTATATGAAAACTTTTTTATCGTGCCACACTAATGGATATTCCAATCGACATTAGACTACATTAGACAAAGATACGGAAATCACTTCTGTTTTTCGCTGTTTTCAATTCATAAAAAATTTTCCGTTTCTCTGTTGATTGTAATCACCCAAGTCAGTTTGGTCTGTACATGGTTTTGTCTACAATTTAGACAAAATGTAAACAATCATAGTCTGTCGATTATTTTATGACAGAAAGACGAAAGCGGATACTGGTACTAACGGATACTGAATGCAACAAAAACTATTCTGGGTCATTTTACGATAAAGCTGAGTTACCTGCTTTATAATAAACCTGTCTTACCCGTAACTCTACAGGACTTTATATTGTTCATAGATATGATTACAACTGATGTCATCTGTGTGGCTATCATTGATCTTGTTTTTTGATTCTATGTAGATGGCTGATTTAGATCACTTTATCTAAAATGTTATGGTTTATGTGGTCTATGCATGAACCATTTGCCCAAAAGCAGCAAAATTTCTAAGGTGCTTTTGTTATCGGTTGAACTATACAGTATTCATTTGTTTTCAGCTTTGTTAACTTCAGTTGTTTTAGGAGGATCAGTAGGGAGACAAATAAACTCTCTTCCATTAAGTGGAGAAAAAGTACCGAATGCTGCTTCCAGAACAAAAATACCTTGTTATGGTTGAATGGTTGTTATGGCTTGAAGCTATAAAAAATTAGATTAACCAACAATTAGGGTGCGTTCTTTAAAACAAGAGTGTTGCAAAAATGTTAAAAACAGTATTATCTATCGTCTTTACTAAGCAAGATAAATAACTTGTTTTATATTCATAAAATTTGTAATTTTATAAATAAATATTTGTAATTCTTCGGCTACAGCTAAAGTTGATCTTATAGCACTACTTTAATCGTTACAGTATCTTGCTAATCAAACTAGCTCAGTCGGGGACGCTCTACGTTACTTTTTTATTTGGATTTTCAAAACAAAATTCACATCACTGACTTGGGTGTTTGTCATATTATAAGGTGAGGTTTAAGATTCCATACGGTTTTACTTGGGATTCCAAGCCTGTTATTTAATAACAAAACCAGAATCTCATTATCAATTCTCGATACTGCCTTGCATTTACTCTGACAGAAGCAATTTCACTGACGAACTTTCATTCCACGTGCTTAGACGATTGATTTCATCCTATTTTAACATCCAGTCTTCAGGCATTGATGTAGGACGGATAATTGCCGTGCATATTTGTACTTTCAATTATATATACAAAAGTTATAATTTAAATTTTTTATATTTCCTATAAAAGCGGAGAGGTTATGTTTAAAAAGTTCAACTGGAATAGTAATACTACCTGTATATTTGTTATGTTGGCATTCACAGAAGAATTTCAAATTAATCTTTAAAAGTTGACACCGGAATTTCAGTTTCATCCATGTGTTTCTGGCGGCTCGGTATTTTAATACCCTTACGCGACTTATTATATTATATTATCAAAACTATAATAATATTTATCTATTACTTAAGTCTTGGACCTCTATAATGAAACTTAAATACTACAAAAACCACATTTCACATATATTTTGTGTGCAGTATAAGAAACTTTTTAATGATATCTTGTCATTCTTGACAATTACTTGAGTTAAATTTTCTTTTTATTGATTCGCGGACTTAATGTATAGTCTCGGATTTAAGTTTTCTACCAAACTTTTCTTCAGAGTTTTAAATTGGTACTCACTTTTTCTTACCACAGTATCTGTCGATACCTTTTTGACATATGGCAGTAAAATATTAAAATTTTTCATAAACTTAAATTTATCAAATTGCTCCTAACTTTAAATGTTTTGCCATATGCTTCGCAGTCTACCAAATGCCTACTATGCTCTGATGATCTCATCTTCAGTATATTTCTTGTACTGTAATTGATAAATTATATTATTATTTTATCTAATGCCCTCGGAGTTTCTAATCTTAGTTAATAGTTGTATTTATAAGTTTGCATATTTATAAATTTTGAACGATTGTAGTGTATATCTTTGTTGTTGTTATATGTGCCATTATAGATTAGCTCTAATTGAGAATATCATAAGGTGAAAAATATCTATCCTAAAAGATGGTGATAGTTCATTGTAATTTGGGAGTCAAACTCGGTTTTATTCTTTCAATCCAATTACTATAGTCTTCTAAATTGCTTATTATATGAACAAACTAGAATAAATGTGTCGTTAAATAAACAATCATAAACTTTTCAAGCCTGGCCCACCTTATGCTTTGTTTTATGTATCTAATATTAATTTACTGATAGTGTAATTGAGGGAAGTTTTATTCATTTGACCTAATATTGTTTCTATCATTAAATAAATAACCCATAGAGTAGGCTTTAAAAAGTAATTAATTTATATGTATTCGGGTTATACTACAAGTAGAAGCTTAGAGAAATGTGGATCATCAGGCATAAAGGCTTACCTGGAAAGGAAGAGGGTGATCTAGCAGCGAAATTTCCCACATACGTTTCTTACATCAGATTAACATGATAAAATTTCTCATTAATAACACAAAGAAGCAAAACTGCCAAGTTTTTCAACATCATCACCAAATCAAATTCCTGTTTTCACTGCTGAAAATCGAACACATTTTCATGTCCCACAAACACCTACTGTCAGATAGTCCCGAAAACCCTGCGGCTTCTGTAGTCGCATATTTTCCTTTCCATCGTTTGGATATCGACTACATTGATTTTTTTATACAGCAAAAAAAAAATTTAATTGTATATATATGTATATATTATTATCATTGCATAAATCTGTTAGTGTCATTATTAACTTATTACCAAACTGTCATTTGATAATAAGCTGCGAATACACAAATCTGCACTTAATTTATTATACTTGATTTAGGAGTTTCTTCTTAATTTCAAGGACGAAATATCTTGAATTATAAAGAACTTCATTCATCGCACATATATGCACCCAAAACTAATGGTTACACACCTAATGTCCCCTCCCAAAATTTTTACAAGGCTGACAAGAAAAACCTCGAGAGATGTCTTAGAAATGAATATCTAGGTCACACATTTATATTTTAAATGGATATATCACTGAAAAAAGTCCATAAACACCTTTTATTTAGATCGTAGTAAATATTATTATTCATACTTGACAAATTGTAACAAAATAAATGGATTCAAAAGAAAAAAAATCTCATGACTCGAATTCCATTGTATATTGTATATTATATATATTAATAGAAATTTCATATTATTTATTTATTGCGAATACGTATTAATACTTGAGCTAAACCTTGAGCACGTAGAGCATTGGAATCCTTAATAAGTCTGTAAGTTTCTTCGACACTCTTAATAGTACGGCTCTGTAAAAGATAGAGTATTATTTATATGACTCCACATAAAGCCACAGACTAAAAGGAAAATGGTTCAAAATATACTTACTATTAACTTAGCATCTAAATGGCTTTCCAGTTTAACTGCAAGGAGCCACAGATTGATAGCAAGTTGAAAAGTCTTTTCTTTACTTAGATCAGCAAAGCGTATTATACGTAAAAAAAGTTCCAAAGCTAATGTTGCTTGAGTTCGGAATTGCTGAGCAGCACCGAGCGACTTTAAGTTATTTAATATATATTCCACAACTTGCGAGCACATAATATTCACTTCATTTACGAATTTTGGATCATTTCCGTAGAGCTCATCATTGGAAATAACTGTAATTAAAGAATAGCTGTAGTTATTTTATATTCATATTTTTTAATAATAACTATTACTGATAAAAGTTATCAATTAAAAAAGCTTCCAAATGAAAAAAATGTCTGTACTTTTACTATATTTTTCCTGAACAGTTTGGACCACAAAACTCCAAAATCTCAATGATTTTAAGATATCAGTGATTTTTTTTAAAGGTAGCTTTGAATATTAGAATATTATATCTCGAGTTAAAGATGTTCGATTAGATCGCACAAGACTCCAAATTAAAAATTAAACAAGGAATTATTGGAGAAAATGTGCGTATAAATATTAGAGCCTTAAGTAATTGAATGAATGCGTTAATATTTCAATTTTATCCTGTTTTGAATTTTCCTCTATCAATAGAATTAACAAAGTATACTAAGTTTAGACATATTTGAAATTAATTTTACCAAGATAATACAAAACAGAGTAAAACTGACATATGGGTAATTTCACTTAATTTATCCGCAAATTTTTATCAATCTTCATGTAAACAATAAGAATTTGGATAAAATCCTACATTATCTATTTTTGCATTCCGATTGAGCCAATTTTTGATTATTATTTTAGCTCAAAAAATTGACTTTTCTCATAAACTTTACCACATAGTACTTAAACTATTGAACCGATTGGAAGACAATGTCAGAATGATTATTGGGGAGATTCCTTCAATGTTGGACCAATTTTCTTACTTCAAAGCTACGTCCAAAAGCTACGTTCATATTTTGAAAACCAGTCAATAACGAAATTTTTAAATTTTAATTTAAATTTTATTAAAGACAGTGTAATTCAACACAAAGTGCAATTTCAAGCCTATAAAGTTAAAATTTTGTCTTTATTATTATCTTTATTATTAGAAAGCTTATGATCCCTTTCTTACAGGAATCATGATTAAGCCTATTCTAATCGTGTAATCTCCAATGTTTTTATGATTAATATCTCTTAACCTTTTTGGTTTTATTGAACGACTTAAATAATAATTGCCTGGGCGATTGGAAAGTACGAAGTCGTTTGATATAATAATATATGTAATATATTAAAAATTAACATAGTCTAACTTAAAAGATTAGTTGCAATAGGAAATAATGTGGAAAAATTATATTAATAAATATGCATCTGTTTCAATTATTACATCGCAGAGATTGCTAGATTTTTTCTAGACCAACTTCTTACGTAACGTTTAATGTTAAAAGTATAAATCAGAATGACAAATAAATAATTAATTAAAATCATATTTTTGTTCCTAAAAAAGTTAGTTGTAATTTTTTTCTAACTTACAGAACAGATAAAAGATCTGCAGTTCCTTTCTTACGTAATTAAGGTATGACACACGCTTTAGCACGTTGCCACGTCTAGAGCATTGTATAAAATTAATATAGTAGAATATTTGGTCTAGATTGCTAAGAGAATAAAATTATACTGATCAAATGAGCGAGATGTGAAATACTGAATATAAAGCAGACGACTCTACAGTTAAATTGGTCTAGAAATATAAGGCTCAGTTGTTCTTACTAAGAAATCCAAGAAACCCAAAACCAATTTTGTGTCTTGTATTCTAATGTGTATGTTTTTATAAAGAGAAATATTAAAAAGGATCATCCTATTAATATTATCCTAGTAATATGTGCTGATGTATTTTTATACTTTTTCACGTCATTATGTTCGCACTGCAGTGCTGTTGTTTTCTCGCTCTCTCTACTAAAAAAAAGTACCGTGGTACATTGGCAGAGTTACTTTTATTATTAAAAGAAACAAATAAAAAAAATAATGAAAATAATGGGTCGCTAATATCTCAATTTAGCTGATGCTAAAGGAAAAGAATGTCGTCGTTTACAAAGACTAAAATCAAATGCAAAACGTAAAGATCATATTCATTTTTATAAACGTATCGAAAATTTAAGTTTGGAGACAATTGAAAACAATAGAAATCAAAAACGTGTTGAAGAAATTTTTTAGAGGAGCGAATTCAAGAAAAATATAAACAACAACGTGATTTATATCTAAAAAAATAAAATTAAACCTCAATGTTTAAAGTTGTACGTACATACGAATATAAGGGGGTTTGGCGACCGAAGCTCCTTGGGAGCAGAGCCCCTTAGTTTTTTAAAAAAATATACAATGTTTATTATATGTATTTCTTAATTTAGGCATACTAAATAATAAGCTAGTATTTGACCCATAGGTGGATAGTTTTTAAATATTGATGAAAGTAGTTTCGTATTGAAAACCTAATTAATTACAAAATAATAAATTAAAGCAAAAATTAATTATCAGTGAAAATTAATGATGACTTATAATAGTTACTTTAATCAATTTTGATAAAAGCCAAAATATTAATCAAATACATTTATTTTTACCATTTGGAATGTGAGCTCCTTAGAGCCCCTTAGTTTTTTAAAAAAATGTACAATGTTTATGATATGTATTTCTTATTTTAGGCATACTAAATAATAGGCTAGTATTTGACCCATAGGTGGATAGTTTTTAAATATTAATGAAAGTAGTTTCGTATTGAAAACCTAATTAATTACAAAATAATAAATTAAAGCAAAAATTAATTATCAGTGAAAATTAATGATGACTTATAATAGGTACTTTAATCAATTTTGATAAAAGCCAAAATATTAATCAAATATATTTATTTTTACCATTTGGAATGTGATATGGAAATTCCTCCAAACTCTGCACATAAAGTAGATCTAATGCATGTAAATATACAGTGGTCGGTCCAGAACTTTGAAGTTCAAATGGAAATTTATTTAGTACATCTAATAGTAAGCGAAAAAGGTATAGAACACCTTGTTCTGGACTATCCTATAAAAAAAAACAACTATGAGAATAATATAATATATGAATATTATTTTTGGAAAAACCATTATACGAAAATCTTACGGGCACAACTACTAAAGTAGCTAACATATTGCACATATATGACACCAAATATGTTTCTAGGCTCTTAACTTTGCCTTCAATTTCAACAGATCTTGGCAGTTCAGATACAAGTAGTAAAGCAGCTTCAAAACAAGCATCAGCTAGAAGTCAAAGGTCGAAATTAGATAAAATTGTTATTCACAAATTACGAACCTTGTCCTAAACAGAGATTCAACAATGCAATTTGTCCACTTAATAAATATAAATCCATTTGTACATTGATTGCTGTGATACTGGGTATGGTAATGAAGCAGAAAGCAGCACAGGCTTTAACAAAAGCAGCAGTTTTCCGTGTGTGTTGTCCTTTAACGATTTGTCTAGTTTCAATTGCCAATTTGTTGACTGCATGCACTAGAGTAGAATAAACAGCGTCAAGGTTTGGAAAAGCGCCTCGAGCTTCTACATAAAAACTTAATTGTTGCTCAAAATCATGTCCAAAATTAACCTTCCGTATAAAACTACTGATCAGGTTAGCTATTTGGCGTCTTTCATCCTCTACAGTCAATGCACTAAAATAATAGGTTTTTGTTACGAATTTACTGAACAAAGAGAGTTACTTACGTTACATAGTCATTCAGTATTTTGCCAATATACATTAGTGAATTAGTTACTATAGCATCGGAAGTGTAGTCTCTACTATTGCGCTTAAAAATTGTAAGAATATTTTTACAAACTTCAATCTTAACAGATTCTTTATGAAACAAGTCCAAGTATGGTAAGAAATGTTCCTATAAACAAAGGAAGGACGCATCGAAATTTTTGTACGTATATGTCGTTCTTTGCATACCTGTATAAGTAGCAACTCAATATCCTTATAATTTTGCATTATTTTATCGAGTATATTCTGCAATTGTGGATAATGTTTTTCATAAGCTTTACCTATACTCATGCGTGTATTGATATTGCCCAGAAAAATATTGACCTCTGTGACCTGCAATTAAGAAAAGTCGCTTATTAATAATATTCCTTGAAGGGAATACTTAATTAAATTACGGAGAAGTTCTCAGCTACAAATTGTGCCCAAGCTTCAACACAATTTATATACTCTTTGGGATCAGTAAAGGTATTAATAGTATGAAATGAAGCATTTAAAAAAGATATACGCTGTTCCTGTAGTGGAGGACAACGACAAACACTTTTTCCCAATGCACGAAATAATAGTCCTTTTGAAGTACCATCAGTATTTGTATTACCCAAAATTTTCACAAATTCCATAGCATTTGCTGCTATATACTCCGATTTGAGCGCATTTAAGATAGACATCAAGAGTGGACCACTAAGTAAAGAAAACACAGTTTTTCACAAATCAACATTGAAAATATTAACATAGTTACTTATTTTTCGTTTCCTTGCATTTGCTCATGATATCCTCGACATAAAGATTTGTTTTGTGTATAAGTGCTTGAAGTACAAAATCCAATGCTGGTCCATACAATGACAAATATGTATTGATATCAATGCGCTGCCGATTTATTTCAGAACGTATTGAACCACTGAATATCTTTAATTGATTAAAAAATTTTTAATTTAGAAATTGGGGAAATTACAAATAGTATTAATATAGTATAAATGTGCTTACCATGTAATAAACGCTTAAAAAATTTTTAAAATTTTCATAAATATATTCTTTATTTGGAGTCACAGTTAGACCCACACGTACAAGATAACAACGTGCATATGCAGCTACCAATGGATCTCCTAAACCTCTTATAATGTTTGTAAGTCGCATGAGTATTTTTTCGTAATCACTGTAACATATACAAAATGTTTTATAAATAAGTTTTATAAATGTTTATAAATAATCAAAATAATTGTTTCACTTCTTTATTAGTCAACCTAGTAGTGGACTGAAGGATTTTAAATGACGCTAGGTCATATTTTATTCAGTGCAATGATAACAGCATCAAATCTATAACTGCAAAATGGATTTAATGTCTTAAGTTTATTTAGTAATGCAATACTTTGATTTTCCAAAGGGATCAATCAATTATCAATTTGAATACGAAACAGTATTGAATAAACATTTTTAACATTATTAGACCTTTTATGTTTTTCCAAATAGAAATAAGTACTGGGCTTCTTGTTATTTTCTTACTTATAATGACCAGTATTGAACCTAACACTGGTCCCGAAAACACCCTTTTGACATTGCATTGTACACGACCTTAGAATCTAAAGAAATCAGACACTATTTGTCGAGTTCTAGTTTGGATTATTGTACAGATTGGTATGGTATAACATTTCGAGTGTTTTGCTTTAAGCTTTTTTCAAAATGTGAAATACCTTTACTGTAGCAGATTACTAGACACTATTCTATAAAACTTCTAAGAATGGCCGGCACTACGTCCCGGAGACACTCGTCAATTACGATAACAAAGTGACATTCAGCACCCTTCAAAGGGAATCAAAGGGATACAAGCAGGTCCCTGCGGGTTACAACAACACTATTCTACAATCACAACAAATGCATTTTATGCAGATCCATGTACATATATAAGTTTATGTAGCCATATTAACCCATATCGATTTTGTGCGGAAAGGTCTTAAGTTTCGGCTATATGGTTTTGGATTAAGTTCGTGTATTAAACAATTTCTTATTTTACTTTGTTGTTACGGTTACGATTAATTTGTTAAAACAAATTTCTTGTTACATTTTTTTTAGTGTAATCAGCCAACTTAAATAACTTTTAATTATTGGAATTGATTAATTTACTTAAGT
>NC_051847.1:116507920-116518879 GCF_002237135.1 Teleopsis dalmanni
CACAAGACATGGGGAGACAATGGCGTAGTTAGAAGATACAATTGTTGGAACACTTGTTATAAATCGAGCTGTTATCATGGTAAGATAATTGTTTATTTCAGTACGTTCGAAACTTTTTTCATTTATTTGTTAAATAGTATTAGAACGTGTAAAGCAGTTAAAGATTAAGCAGTTGATTAACATCAAATTTGATCATCGCAGAAATTTATTGCTAGTGTTTTCATTTTAATCTGTCACAGTAAATATATTGTAGTCGACTTCCATTATTTGGAGAGTCACATACTTAGATTAATATGACCACTTGGGATACTACTTGCTCCAAGCTGAACCTCTAGAAAAATTATTAGCTCTCATTAGAAAAACTAGCAGTCTATTAGATAACTTCCAGGTGTTGGTAATTGAATATAGTTATTCTTTATTTTGCTGTATTCCACAGCATCTGCAGTAGTTAT
This sequence comes from Teleopsis dalmanni, assembly GCF_002237135.1. Classification (NCBI taxonomy): domain Eukaryota; kingdom Metazoa; phylum Arthropoda; class Insecta; order Diptera; family Diopsidae; genus Teleopsis; species Teleopsis dalmanni. The sequence goes on from NC_051847.1 coordinate 116,508,373, forward strand.
TGGATATAATATCTATTCTTGAAGTGAAACGATCAGTTAAGTTCTAACCGTAGATAATACCTGTCAGTAAATATAATGTTATAATAAAATATAATGTTTCAAATTATATTTTTGTGTGGAAAAATGATTCCGTGCACATTTTTTTCCACTCCAATTTTGATCAGTAAAATCTTATTGACAGAAATGTTCCTCTTCTCAAAGTACAGTAGCGGTTATGGAAACTGCATCACCCATTAAATATCACATTTTTGTCAAATATTCTAAAAAATTAAAAACTACTTTTGTAAAATAAATGTTTATTTCATTTTTATATGTATTTTACATCATTTTATAAAATTTTTGATCATCAATTTGAGAACTTTTTGAAAATATAAGGTAGTATTCCGGCATATCCATTTTTTTCAAATCTTAAAGAAATCTTTTTCTACTAGGAAAACATTTTTTTTTTACTGTAGTTTATTGTAGATACTTTAACAACTTAATGTATTCACAGAACATAAAAATAAAAAAAAAAGTAAAGAAAAAAGTATTAATATTTGGTAGAACCATCTCTAACCTTACTAGTGGCTAGTAAACTATAGGAATTCACCAGACTTTGTAAATTTATCAGAGAAATTTCGTCATATTAAATTTTTTCTACAGTTTTATTGAGCTCACTGGTTGATTTTTTTTTCCAATTTGGTGCCCAAAATTTCCAATCGGATTCAAATCAGGGCTGTATCCTGGCCACGAAAGCATTTGGATTCATTCTTAAATGAAATGTTAATATATTAAATGTTAATATATTTTCTTCAGGTTGTTTTTTATTTCAAAATAGGGCATTTACATTTTGTAAACGGTAAGCTGAAAAATATATTACTATCCTAAAACCACATTTAATACTATCAATGGATGGGGATTTGTGTTATTGCAATTTTCCAATTTTTCAAGACGAGATAATATTATTTTTTGATGGACACCATCTGTCATTTTGATAACTTTATATATGCTTTTCATGAGGTATTTTCTAGTGGAGCTAATTAGAATATCTCTGGTTATAATGTATCTACCATTCTGATATGCAATAAAACTTTTAAAATTTTGTGTAACTAGTAAATTCTAGTAAATTCTACTCGTATTAACTTACTTGTTACTAATTTACCAATGTGTTAATTTGATGAAAATGGCAGCTTTCTTTCTTGTGAGTGTTTTGACACATTTAGCTCTTTTAATGCATAGGTTTTTATGTTAAGTTTCTGTAGAGCTATAGGTTGGCATGTCTCAGATAGTTATTCCATTCTATGTTTTAGTGTTATTAAATTTTAGTTTTACTGGATTTCGTTGATGTTCGTTGTTAAATTAAAAAATTTTCGAAAATATAATTAGGTTCTTATTTTTAATAATCAGGCATAAATTGTATTAAATACATAATTCTAAAATATTGACGAATATATTATACAATGCTGATAATATATAACATTTTGTATTTTTATGTTCATCTATAAGAAGGCATGATTTTTTATTCAAGTACATGAGATCTATTACAAAATTATAGATTCTGCTAAACATTCGGATATAGTCTTTTTTTTACATGAATGTGAATCATGTCAATGGACGAAATATGATTTTTATCAGGAAGGAGAAGTTCATGTCGGAGACCATATAAGTTTTTAATTACAATTAAATTATGCAATAATTCCAATAAAATTAAAAAATCTATTGAATTTATATGACAAATTTTAACTCTTTTGAATCCATGAGAAAATTAATTTTAATAAGCAATGCTACAATATTATGCTTTTAATTTCTTGTCAATAATTAAATATTTTCTTGTCAAACGAAAGTTTTAGGTCTAGCTGAAGACGTCTTTCAAATCCAGTAACTCTCTATACAATCTTCGAAATATCAAACCAAGTAATCACACATCGCAAATTATTGAGTATCCACTTTCCTTTAGTTTTACTTGGAACAGTAAAATTAAATTAACAGTTGAACTACTTGAGGAAATCCTAACGGTGTGTTTCTTATCTAACCCACTTAAAGATTTTATGGAGTTGAAAATAAGTTAATATTTAACAATAAATATAACAGTTTAAGAGGATTCTGTGAATTAAAATTAAATCATTAATTTATAGAATGTTTAAACTATATCCTGCACTAAAACCGCATACAATTATTAACTGGGTTTTAATAAAAATTCGTCTTTAACCAAATACATTGTTTCTAAAACTGTAATTTGAAACTACAGAAATCTTATATATAAGTAAAGGATAAAGATTATATATCTAAATCGAGTACAATCAGTAAGTTTTGTCTAAATTCAATGGTAACGAAGCAATTGACAAGCTTACGAAGGATGAGTTGTTTAACTACCTTCAGTAGCAGCTTCATCTTTCTGCGGAACATCAGACTATATTAGTACTTAAAAAGACCACATTGAAATTATTTCTGATTTTATAAACCGAGTCAAATCGTTCAGGTCAACAACAAAAAGGCAGTCAAGTTTCCAATCTAATTCTGAATTCGGTGTTATTTGCCGGGAAAGGGGCAACCTCGCTGCTTGTTAGCCTTAACCATTTTATGGTTTAGGAGGACGACATTTTTTTCACCCATTCAGTAAGAAGAGGATAAAAAATAAAAGTTATACTGGAATAATATATATATACCAAAGCTTTGATAACTAAAACCACTTATACGGAGTTTCGACCGAAACTACTTAAGAATTGTATGCAATTAAGCAAAAATAGTTTAATAATCATTGTAGGAATTCTAACAGTGCATTGTTTGTTAAACTATTACCTTTCGAAACTAGGAACGTACTCTAATAAAATTTGTAAATTTTATAGAGAAGAGAATGAGATTTCAAAACATGTACGAATATTTTACCTGGTACTGATACACAAATAAAAAAAATACCTAGGTGGGTATATCACGCCGAATATAATACTACAATTTATGGAGGAAGTTGGACTGGGACAAATACTCTAAGATGTATTATATATACAGGTCGCAGTGCAAATTCCTCCTAAATATTCAAAATTATTATATTCGTATATATTTTTATTACCTGCAAGTGTTTTACACATTATCTTCATCTGGTGCTTTTTGAAACTAATGATGTCTTGAGTTTGAGTCTTGAACTATAAAACATTGTTGGTTTTATCAATACCATCTCTAGTGACCTTATAATAAATTTTAAAGCTACCTAAAAGTATCAGCTCTTCTTAATATAATACTAATTACTTAAGATAGTTACTGGATATTGGATTACTGTATTTCAAATTAAGCAAAATTTCTGGTTATAGAACGATTTAAATCCAATAGTACATTAATAGAAATATGTATATATGTATATTTATTTTCATTTTAAATTTCATTTTTACAATATGATGTATCTTAAATTAATATATAAATAAATATAAAAATAAATATAATTAAAATAGCGACTGTGACATGATGTCGTCCGTCGACTTATATTGTAATAGTAGTATTAAAAGTAGTTGTGCAATAGTGAGTATAACAATACACTAGTATAAACACATTATAAATGATAGAAGAGCCACAAACTATATATTAATTATTATATTGTGATATTAAATAATACCGATATGCTATACAATTTTTAACATATTCTGCTACTCTTACCCATTCTACCTCCGAACCGTTTAAAACATTTATAATGCCTTCATAAGATAGAATAGCTTTACCAAAGCAAGCCAATCGGAACTCTTGTAGAATAGGACAACGACCAAGAAAATGCACAATATCTTCAGTCTCATCTAAATTACACATACTACAGAGCGCAGATCTACTCGTATATATATCAAATCTGTTTCCATTTAGCTGTATCATGCTACTTCTTGCTTTGAGTATCCAGGTGATATTTTTAATATGTGTTATGGCAGCTATATATTCCTTTCCTAGTGATGATGTTAAGTCTTTATATATAGAAATATTGCAGAAAGGATAATTAATAACCATTTATTTACAAAACGATTTATAAATTTATCGTGAATTTATACTTTTCACAGGACCATATGTTAGGTACGGGGTCAAACAACAAGTCAAGTTATTATACAATTAGAAATAGAATTTGATGGACATAGAGACATTAATTCACTAATAATAATATATGTAAATGCAGCTATACGAGTGATGTTCCTTCTAATGCCTTTAAAGGAGGCAGCCATTCATCAAGTTAACTTCCAGCTAAGTCAGCTAAGTGACTTGATTTAACGTATATTTGTATTAATAAACACCTACAAATAAATCAATTATCTCCAAAAATTAACAAGTCCTGGCTTTACTACATTTATACTTATTTTGATGTTAATTTTTCCTTGCCGAGAGTCCAAACAAATTATATACTATATACGTACTATAAACTAATTAATAAATTCGAATAATTCCTAAAACCACTGATGATGAGTACTTGGCAATATTCGAAACAGTATAAATTAAATAAAATTTTTGTCCTTGTCTTTTCTTTGCTATTCGAATCTGTCTACAATTATTTTATTTAATAATAAATTAAATATTGTTAATTATATACCATATTTTTGCAGATTTTGTCATCAGCTTTTTGCAACGGTTACCTCTACTAAATCGGTGTACATTTTTCTGGTTTTAAGTTGAACCGCTAATCACTTTAATCAATGATTACTATGCAGCGTTTTTTCATCAATTTTCTGACAAATATAAAGCTGACATAATCTAAATGTTTGGTTCTTGAAAAAGTATTTAATTTTATTTTGGGATTAAAATCTACCAAAACAGATTGATTTAATACATTCATTCTAAATTTTGCAACCCTTCCCAATCCATTGGCATTGTGTCTTCAATGCCGCATTTAATTAAGCTGTAGTTGTCCTTGCACAATTAAATCTCTTCTTATTTTTATCTGCAGTAATTGTCAACGATCGCTTACATGAAATTGTGCATTCGGATGATCATCCCGTATCTTAAAAGCATTTTAAAGAAAAGTAAAATTATTTTCCCGTCACACCGAAATTCTAAATTACAATTTCAATTCAAAACTTCAAACTCAATTTCAATGAACTTCAGACAAGAACAAGAAATTTGATGAAATAAAATTATAATTCCCACAATAAATTATTGAAAATCTCATAATATTTGATACTTTTTTTCGCGGTATGATACGAAATTCGCCTAAATCGCTTCGTCAAAATCCACAAATTAGAAGATGCGGGTTGTTTTGCTTATTACAATACTCGATACCATGAGCACCATGAAGCACCATTAAGCACCATGAAGTACCAGAAAGAAAACAATTTTATGTATTATTCACACGCGATCATCGCATAATGTAAAACGCACCCTGTTTGCAGCGTTTACGGATGACTTAGCTGCGTGAACAGCAGATACTATCAAAGCGGTAAAGCGATAAAACCAGATAATAATATTTTGCACTTAATGTGCCTTTATGTTTGTAGGCTAAGAGGTAAGAGGTTGAAGGGCCGAGCGTTTAGCATTCTCCTGTCATGGTATGAAGTGTGAAAACTATTTTTGGAAAATGGGCTTTAATTGACGAAGGTTAATTGAGAAAAGTCAATTAAGATAAAGTCCTTTTCAAGTATGTGTTGCTTTAAGGATAGAGTTTAAAAATTATTTTTTTTGGCATTGCTAATGAACAGTTATCGTTCCCATAATTTTCTGACTAATGAACTACATTACAATGGTGAGAAAATCTAGTTGAAAATGTGTAATCCTCACCAAAAATGAAAAATAAAAAATAAACGGCAGCGATCGCGATCAGAAAACGGGAGTGATCGATATAAATAGGTTTTGATACAGTTAATTTTTTAGTTTATATAACCAAAAACATTACCTCAACTAAGTTTACACCATAATAAAAGTTTTATTGTATTCCAAAGATTAGGGATAAAAAAACAAAAATCCACCTAAGGATTCTTGAAGATCCCTTTAAATTGCGTGCCGTTTAAGACAGTAAATACTTTTTGTATTAAGTTGGGGCGGGTAGTACATGTAAGATATATGTAGAACTAATGAAAAAATATTTATAACTGTAAGTTATAAAAAAAACATATATAAATGGTTTAATGGAAAAAAAGAATTATAAAGACTGCATCTATTTCTTGTTGGGAACCAACCAGTGTAGTCGAAATATCAGTACAAGTCCATATTATTAAATTCCCATTACAGCATTTTAACATAAAGAGTGGTTACTGCTTATTAGAGTCATATTAATCAAATATATGATATTACAGGTGAAAGTGGCTTAGTAAAGTCATTTCTTCTTATGTTACTATGTGCGAGTACTATATTGCAAACAATTTATTTGTTGATTCTTTGGTTTCTTTTTGCCACAACTTGTATCTGCAGTGCACATTCTAGACTCATCTAGAGCTGTAAAACAATCAATGACTCATGTAAGTATTCCTATTGAAAAGAAACAAATATGAAATTTTAAAAACTCTTTTGGCCAGTCGAGGCTTTAGTAAGAATCTAGCGCTTTTGATTGATTGATTTCTCTTAAAATCATACAATTGATAACTAGTTTAAAAGTCAATAAATAATCCTTAGTACAATTTTTTTTTTGAATTTAGGTATTACTACCTTCTTTGTTAACTTATGTATGATATATTTTTTTTCACAACACTAAATTTTGGAGTAGTGGTTATCAAACTACTGTGTGATCGTCTTTAATAGACTATCTAAGATCTAGAAATAATAGAGTCCTAAACTTTTGCAGCTGTCTGATTAATTAAAAGAGTTTTCAAAGACGTAGGCCCAGCAGCTATCTTTTATAATATATTCACTGTTTTTGAGTAACACGGGAGTTCTTGCCTAACGACGTTACAGATATCGGTATATCGAATATGTGCACTTGTTCCTAATTCATGAGATTTGAGAACCCGTTCGGTTATTACATTTTGAGTTTGTAATAATGTATGGTTTACATTTGTTAAATATATTATTTAATAGGTTTTCATTATAGATTTTAAAAGGTGACACATGCCATAATTAGCAAAAGTGACACAGGTACATTTTCAAAATTCTTACATTCCTGTTACTTGGTAATACTGTTAGTTCTGTTTATGTTATTAGTGTGCACTAATCGAATTCAGAAGTACATGGCATTATGTATTAAATAGTATATTTTTGGAAAATAAGTGGGATAAGTAAGAATAAGATATTACCGACTTCCTTCGGCGAAACATTAATGAAAGAGAAATTGTTAACGTATGTTGATGGTATACGATGGTGTAAGTTTTAAACCTCCATTCGTATATAATGGCGCAGATCTTTTAAATCCTGTGACAAATTTTTCATTATTCATATTATTAAGAAATGTTAACAAAACCAATGCATCATTCAAAAACAAAGGGTCTGACTTTCACTATATATGGTATATCTAATCTAATACTGTAGCTGACATATCCCATCTTGTCATAACAATTGTTTAAGTAAAGATTACTGTAATATACAGTACAGCTTCATGCTCCCTTAGGTTATACCGGCGATCTCTAGTGGAACAACTTAGGCCTATTGGTTCATTATATTATAATGTTCTCTTAACTGGCAATTATTTAGTATCTGGCATTGTTTATGACGTTTTTTGTGATATCTGGAGAACCATATTTCCTTATAAAGACATAATCTACAAAAAATTCCTAGTCAATAATACAAAACAGTTAGTATTTCTGTTGCACATAGAATAAGAATAAAATACTATATCGAATACTTTAGCATTAAATCGATGCATAATATTATTTAAATAAATTTTATTATGTGTAAGTTGGCAATCGATAAGATCCAGGAACTTCAACGATCGACATTAAGTTCCAGATTATTAATTTTTGAAACTAAAGCACACAGGGAAGTGAAAGTTAATTGAAACGCTGAGAAAATGCTAAATCAATTGCTGTTGCGCGGATATTCATAGTCTCAGATTCACAATCCCCATGAGTCCTTTTCCAGGAGCGATTAAATGTGACGATCAAATTCTTCTTTCATAATTAAATGCAAAACTAAATATGCTTGCAAATAAAATATGAGCATATCTGATCGTCATCAGATGTTTCGCTTAAACTGTTGCAATAACAAACATTGCATCAATCGATCATGAGCGAGACCCTTCTGCGATCGTAATGCATTTATTTTGAATGGCAAATATTACATATTCCCATAGCATCGACAATGTCGCAGGCATTCGAGTTTAATGTGCGACAGTTCATTATCAATTCAGTTTTTGTGTTTATTTCCACTGTGTTGACTTAAAGTCAGTTTCGCCCTCCGCTATTATTATTTGGCTATTATTGCTCTTCAAAACACGAGTATCAATTAGGTAGCGCTTCTCTCCATGCAAAACTCATTATGTTTGGTAGTTCTAATTTTCGTGGTTGTTTGCTTTCCATGGCAATCACGCGAAATTGCAAAGCCAACAACGATACACCAAAAATTAAATTACATCACAAAAAAGAATAATAGAATTTATTATTTATATACATTACATTCATAAATTTTCAAAGAATGGAATTATGAATGTGTAACATCGGCTTATCATGAGTCATCTGATCCATTCGTTGAGAAAACAACAAATGTTGAAAGTCTTTAATGTACTGCAATGCGTTTTTTAAATAACATTCGAGAAACAAAAACGAGAATTTCGCACAGAAATAATGGAATAGAATGGAAAAAATGCTACTGATTGACCAGAAAACAAGATTTTAACAAAAGTTAAAATCCTGTTGTCCTAATGTGCTATTGAAAAAGTCCTGATTAACAACGGATTTTAGAGTTCCCTCATTCTGCTGTTCTTGGCCTGGACAAGTAAAAAGTAAAATATGATATCTAGATTCTTGCCTCCTTCCAGATACCCACAGTATTTTGTAACATCTGAATTTCTCACCTCGATGAGATTATAGTGTGAGCTAAAATGTATCTCTAAGTAACCCCGCAGCAACCTCAGCTATGTTTTTTCTAATTAGTTCCTTAGCTTGATGGTTGTCAGAAATTCTATCATAGTATACATATTGCTCAACAATTGTTCACACAGTCACTTTGTTACAGGGCAATTATTTATTCATTATCTAACTCCATTTTTTAGCTATAATTTTAGATTTAGTTTTGATGTTTAATCCAAGACCTTATCACTTAAAAGCGTTTTATTGAATAAAAAATTCGTTTGAGGATCTTAAGAATAATATAAATAAAATAAATGAATAACAATGTCGGAGTTAAAATACTATGACCTTAGACGTGATATCTGTGTATTGTAGAGTAGTACCCTTAAATATCATTACAAAACTTATTAAGACTACTGATGGCCAATTTCAATATAACATGCGATAGGGTTTATGGAAATAATATAATACGTTTAGCGTTTTACTAGAATAGTAATTCTGATATACAGGAATTATTTTAAACATTTGAATTTAGCTAACTATTATAGGAAATATTAATTGTGCGAAAACTCTTTCATTCCAGAAACACTTAACTAACGAGCTATTTTAGCTAGAAATAAAACGTAATATCATACTTCATAATAGTAATAGTAAGTACTAGAATCACGAATATATATACTAGAATTGTGTATATATAGTGCAATGGTAAACCCACTTCTTATAATCCATTATCTACCTGCAATTATCTATAAGCCTAAATATATTCTAATCACAAAAGTATGTCAATGATTTCTTAGTAAAACATATTCAATATTATATTTTTGTTTCTCAACATAACCTGTGTTAAAGAAGAGGACAGAGCGAATAGTATCTTCAATGACAAAGTAATCACGTAAATCCATTGACTATTTGCTTTTCACTTGATATATAGTACCGTAAAAGCAATCCTAAAGGACTTCTATTCTTTCAATTTGCGCTTAGTATGATATATAATTTATAAGCAATATAGGTACTTTAAATTAGTTTTAATTAAACTATTTTTATTAAAGTTCCTTAAGAAATAGGATCATATGACGCTATGTTATTATCTATAATTATCTGTAATTATCCATATACTTAAATATATTCTAATTACAAAAGTATGTCAATGATTTCTTAGTAAAACATATTCAATATTATATTTTTGTTTCTCAACATAACCTGTGTTAAAGAAGTAAATCCATTGACTATTTGCCTTTCACTTGATATGTAGTACCGTAAAAGCAATCCTAAAGGACTTCTATTCTTTCAATTTACGCTTAGTATGATATTTAATTTATAAGCAATACAGGTAATTTGAATTAGTTTTAATTAAACTATTTTTATTAAAGTTCCTTAGGGAATAGGATCATACGACGTTATGTTATAGAACACATTGCAATTATTTACTATATATATTAGTTATCATATTTGCTTATTACTCTTGTAGATTGCTAATAAAAAAATAATAATAGTAAAAAATATGTAATTGTTTTTATCTAGCAAAGATAATGCTACCGTTTGCCTTTGAAGTTTTGCTGCCTTCTCTATACTAGGGATCGCATATGACTAAGTGTCCATACTACACTTAACTAACCAAAATAACAGATGCTAAAATTGAG
>NC_051847.1:116518979-116526040 GCF_002237135.1 Teleopsis dalmanni
TTTGTAGGAGTACGGATTTATCAGTGCTTTGCTTTGTGTAGTGCTTTGTCTAAGACCTGGGAAGTCTTCCCAGTACTCCAGCCGCATATTGAAGACATATGCAGGTTCAATTTAAAAATAAAACTTCATTTAAATATTCTTGTTGTTATTGTCCTATTGTTTTTGCGTTGTCATTGTTTACTTTGTTAGTGTTAGTCATAATCTTTTCGCTATCTACCCTTATGCAATAGTTTAATAACAAAATTATAAATATTTATAGATATAATATTATCATAGAACTCAAATTAATGTCGAGTTTTCTCAAGAGAATAGTTAGATGCGTGATGTTGTAAGGAATTGTGGCACTAAAACAATTCTAAATTTAAATATTTATAAGTGATAAATAACTTTTTATGACTTAGGAGGACATCTTTTATTCATGAAGTTGAACTTTGTTACAATGCAAACGTGGATACTGATTTGGAATAGGGGGAGATAATTTCTTGATTATATTCCGCGTTACTGGTGTTAGCTCTATTGTGATAGGTGATAATATATTCATAATATGAAGATAGACATCGACCTCACGCTCCTTTCGTTCACAATAGTGTAGGTTAGGTTAGGTTAGGTTATACCGGCGGTCCCTGGTGGATCCACTTAGGCCTATTGGCCATTGGGTTACCGTATACCATATGTCTTCAGATAATACAGATACAGGTTTGATTGAAAAGGAGACCTGATCTTCTAGCGTGGTTCCAGATATCTCTACATAAGAATCTCAATGAGAATTTTGGATTTCCTTTTTATCGGAACATGACCAGATGGTTAGATATCGTTGAGTTTTCCCATCTGTTATCACAAAGTTCAGCACAAAAAGAACTCAGTAACAGTTTGCATGACGTTAGCGATATACCCAGATTACTTAGTTGTGCTGAAGCACCCTTTCTGGCTAGCTTGTCTGCTTTGCAAAATATCCCTCTGACCACAATAATGTAAATTGCATAAAATAACTTTTTGTCGTTTTGAGATTAATATACGATCAGCAGTATTCATTTAAATGCATACGACAATAGTATACTTTAATAAAAATATGTTTAAAACAAATGTGGAATAATTTTTAACATATGTTGTTTAAACATTGGAAAGCATTATGTATATATATGTTTATCTGTTATTGCAGACAATTTCAATTAGAGAATATTTTCTGTTCTATAATTTTAAATATAGATTTAATTTTAAAACTAAACTGTCACCAAAAAGTAAAAATATATTCTATACATATATTAATCAATATACACCGAAATTTAATTTAAGATATTAGCACTTAACAAAACTAAATAAAATTTGAATTTTTCGATTCAAATTTTCTATGCCATAATTTGATATAAACGATATTTATTTTTTAATTTGTGTTCATTAGTTTAAAAAATAATTCACACATGTGACCTTTGTGTTTACCAAATATTTTACTGAGTTTTATTGTGGGAGATGTCTTGACCAAACTTAATTAGCTAATACAACCCAAATTTCACTAAAAATGATATACCATACTAAAAATTTACAAATTACAGTTTTTTAAATAAATAAATTATTTTACTAGGTTCACTAATTAAGTCGCAATTTTCTATGGCTTCAGCTGATTTTGTAAATGACGATATTTTTACTGACCAATTATTTACAATCCTTACTTATTGGCAAAATCAACACCCTTCTGAATATTTTTTTTCAATTCAGGCAGTGCTTTTTCCAATAACTTCTTTTCAAAGTCATTCATTTTTGGTAGACCTAAATTCTCCTCTTGGCCATTCTTGCCCAAACAAATGGGCGTGGAGAAGAATGTTGCATCAGTTACACATGATTCAACATAAGAACATTCAACAACACCAGATTCACCATTCAAACCACGTAGCAATGAGCCGGCAAAACGTGCACCAGAGTAAGCCATGGATAATGTAGCCGATCCTGCACCAGCTTTAGCTTTAACTACTTCAGTGCCAGCGTCTTGTATGCGTACAGTCAACTTTTCAATGTCTGATTGGCTACCTTTATAAGCTGGCTGGGATTGAGAAAGAACTGGAATTATGGTAACTCCTGAATGACCACCTATAACAGGTATGGTAACTTTTTGTGGATCGACATTAAGGGAATTTCCAATAAATGTACGTGAACGTACAATATCCAAAGTGGATACACCAAATAAACGTTTAGGATCATAGACACCAGCCTATTATAAGAAATAGAAATAAATTGATATTTTTATATAATAATCATATTCATGTGTTTGAATATACCTTCTTTAAAACTTCAGCTGCAATTGGAACAACGGTATTGACGGGATTCGTAATAATTGCTACCAAAGCTTTTGGACATTTAGTACTAATGCATTTGGCAATATCTCTAACAATGGAAGCATTAGTTTTAAAGAGATCATCACGAGTCATGCCAGGCTTACGAGGCACACCAGCTGGGATGACAACAACATCAGCACCTAAAAAAATATAGTATGTTTAATATAAATTTTATAAGAATTTTCGAAAAAATGTAGAAAATAAGTTAAGTAAATAATATATAATTAACTTAGTTATAAAAACTATATATACTGTGTTTTTATATGTCTAAACTTATATGCTGGGCTGTTATGACACGAATGCAACTACTATTGTGTGATGGTGCCAAGGCGTTCAAGCATTTATTTTATGGTGACTCTGCAATCTCCCCGACATAGTACCGTTCACTGCTAATAATGAAGTAGTAAGTAGTGAACTGCTTTTCGTCGGAGTTTAACTGTTAAAAAACGAATAAGAAAAAAAAAAAACTAAGCAGATTTCACAGTAATTGGTGCTATCAAGGCCCTTAATTTTTATATATTAATTTATTTTCTTATTATGAGTATTATGAATAATAATCGAAATATATAAACTACAACTGCTAAACTCAAGTGAAATTTGTACTTTGCACAAGTCAATCGCTTGTATGCACAGATAAGAGGTTATCTCACCAACATAATATTTTCATCTGAGGGATTTGTGTAATATTGCAGAACATATGATATATTATTTAATATATCAATTTATATAAACATCTTTCTTATACAAATTCACAATGCAGTTTCATATCTTATTGTTATTACATATTGTCATTTTTGAGGTATACAATTTTATAGAGATAATTTATATTTAATTGCAAATTGAAAATGAATAAATAATATGCCATAAAGTTATTATGCAATAAAATACAAATAAGATTTACTTCGCAAAACTGATAAGATTTCTTTTTAAACTCATAAATTATAAATGAAAGCATTTGCTTGTGGTAGCAAAAATTATAAAACCATATGGTATGCAATAAATCGTGTTCAATTCTCTAACAAATTATTTTGAAAATAAACTATATTTGCATAGCATTACTATTTACCATCCAAAGCATCGGGCATTTGGTCTGGTCCCATGAAACCGCATACAGTGCTATTAGTGTCAATGTGGGACAAGTCCGTAGCTACACCAGGTGTGTGTACGATATCGTACAGAGATAAAGTTGTAACCAGCTTATTTTGCTTCATAAGCAAAGACAGAGGCTGACCAATACCGCCGGAGGCGCCGCATACTGTCACCTTGTATTTGTTCTATAAAAATTAATAATAGATATTTTTAAAATATTTATAACCAATATGAGTTAAAAATAGATTCGCATTAGTGCATTTTGCATAAAAACGCAAAAGTACTATTACGTAAACGTGTATGAAGAAAAAACCCCAACCCCCACAACACATACACTAAAATTTACATAAATTTTTTGTCAAATTCCGATTTTTATCTTACCGATCTCGATGTAGAGAAATTTCTCAAAGAAATAACTGGTCTAGAAAGTTGCTTCAACATATTTCCCTCTAATTATTTAAACGTTAATATGTAAAGGAAAATTGCGTGTTTTAAAATCAGCCACCAAGAATCTATCGACCTCTCACCACTTTAGGAAGGTTAAACGAAGTGTGGACAAATTTCAAACGTCAAAATATTAAATTTTCTTATTTAGGATTGCCATAGTGAAAAAATTTAATTTATTTAAATTTAAAATTAAAAATTATAAAAATTGTGTTTATGTGATATTTATGTCATGTGGGATAAAGAAGAAGAATTACTTTTTGTTTATGTTAATAACGTCAAGCTTATAGCTCATAATTAACACATCTCAGGCTGTGGTTACATTGCATGCGAGTTTTTTCTTGCGTGTTCGTACATATGTTTTTTTAAAGTGCATCCACACCAAAGCGAACGCTTGCAAACAAACGAACTTTGGCAGGTACGATTACATACGAATATTCGTTTGACTGCAAGTGTTTGCTTTGGTGTGAATGCACCTTTATGCGAACACATCGCATGTTGCGGTACATTGCTTGCGAATTGACAGTTCTGTTTTATTTGTTTTGAAAACAAAATATATTGTGAAGATGAAATATATTTAACGGAAAATTTGTTATCAAGTTATTTATTAATTTCAAATAACAAAAGATGATTGTGGGAGCATGATTTTTATAGTTCAAGGTATAAAAATGAAATTCATTTCCTAAAAGTAGCATATGTTTTTAAATTTATTTTCATTTATAAACTTAAAATTACATGAAAATAAAACTCACTTTTCAATTTCACTATTTATATTTTCGATTTTGCACAAACGTATAAATTTTAAAATAAATATTTTGTTTAATCGAATAATCGTATTTGAAAGAGAAGACGTCGCGCGAATAGTTCTCAGAAACTGTAACTACTCACATATGATTACATACATTTGATTGGTTCGTACGAACACGCAAGACAAAATTCAGCGTAACCGCGCCTCAATTGGTAATAAATTTTAAATTAAAATTCAATGTATGGTATACACTTCGGCACTCAAACATAACCATGAGCGAAAGAAAGTGGAAAAAAAATTTATGTTAAGCATTCAATAAATTGAAATTAACTTGTTTTATGTTATATGTCATATAATAGCTGTGTTTTATTTTTAGTGAATATATATATAAATCATTTGGGCCCATGTTATGTAGAACAGGGCTGTTCAAAGCAAGGCCCCTGGACCACTGCGGCTCGCGGCTAATGTTTGTTCGACTCGCGACATGTTTTTAATCTACCACAATTATACAAATTTTCTTTTGGGTGCACTAGTAAGACTACATTATTTTATTTTTATGGTATACCAAATAAATGAATTTAAATTAATAACACTAAATTTAATATTATAACCGTGGGATTATTTTCCACGTAATATTTTTAAAGTATTTCCAACCAAATGAAATAAATTTTTTGTGTGATAATGGATAATTAATAATAAATAAGTAATTTTGTAAAAAATGGGATGACGCAGTACAATTGAGCACACAGAAATGGTGCTAACCCATTTTGAAGACGGTCAACCTCAGCGGAATATTGCGGAATTCTTTAATTTGAGTTCCTCCACTTTGCAGAGCACCGTCAGCGCAGAGCCCAGCCATGAATGTCATTGATAATTTATTGCCAATATTGGAACAAGGTATGCGGCAACATACTATTTCCAACAAAGAAAACTTAAAAAAGGCTATTTTACATGAGTGGATGAAAATTGCCCTAGAAACAACTCAAAAACAACCTAAAAAATTGTAGGTTGAATGCCGAAGAGATTTGACAAAGTGATAAAAGCGAAAGGGTATCATACCAAGTATTGACTTTGCAATTTCTTTGTGGATGAAATAAGCTGAGGCATTAAAATAGGAGTATTTTTATAGTTTATATTCATTATTTATAAAAACAATATTTTCGGTATGTTTCAAGTTTCTAAATTAAATAATAAATATTTTTCCTTAAAAATGCCATTTAACCATTTAAATATTTTCAATCGATGACATAGTTTTTCAGTAATAGCGTAAAGAATTTTAAAATTGGTGTTGGATGAAATAAGCTGAGAGCCACTGTATGTACACCACAGATATTTCTCACCTTCTTTATGGGGACTTGCGTTTCGTATTGGGTGATTTGGATGCTCATTATCGTCTGCGGTTTTCTAAACCACCAGCTGTTCAGAGACGCCTGCAATTGACATCCCAAATTGACGGATCATTTTTTGGTGCACTTAACAAATAGTTGTCAGTTAGGGTTGCCGAATTTGCCAACAAGTCCAACTTGCTCCAGCTTTTCTGATGTCAGCCTCGCAAGTCCTATGCTCGCTGCCTCGAATTGCAATGTTGATATAGCTATATAATATAAGATATCTTTAAGGACAGACGTCTCCGAAAGCGGCTTCGGCAATATTTCTCTGTCCTCTGATTTGAATAAGAGAGAGAAAGAATTTAGCAAAATTATTATCTATTCCGCTGCTCCAATTGTTCCTGTAAGTACAATTTTCCTAGTGATGGTGTGCCCCTTGTCGAATAATGCGATTACCTTCGCAGGTTTGACCCAACCAATTCACGCATAGCTACTAGCTATTAGCTACCTGAACAGTAACATCCGTAAAAGGGTGAATGAACATCGCCTTAATAAATGAAACGAACATTTAGATAATAGCGATTCCTAAAATGGTAAATTGTGCACAATCACTAAAGGATTATCTAATTATTTTCTACGTAACAACAAGAAGATAACATTTAATGGGATTACCCTCCCCGATCACAAGCATTATGTTCAGCAATTTTGCCGCCTTTTCATATCCAATGCTTCGATTTCCACTGTCATTCGTAGACAGAAACAAGCTTTCCAGAATCCGCATTCCAACGTCACCACGATTTTCTTTCCTGATTTTATGTACAGTATGATCAGACAAGCCAAGGTCTCAAAAACCCTTTGGCCTGATGGCATCTTGATTCTCTTTTGGGACTACTGGCCTTTCAGTTATGACACAATTTCTGAACTCTTCTATCAGTTCACAAATCATCACTAATATAAGAAAGACTGGTAGGATAATTTCTCTGTTGAAGCCGGAAAAACCTATTTCCACATCAACATGCAAACTACATCGTGCAACAAACTAAATGCACACCTTCCTTTTGTGGCATCATTTTTGGATGACAGAAATCTTCACCTATTTTCAAATAAATCCTCAGCTACCATGTT
>NC_051847.1:116526140-116555493 GCF_002237135.1 Teleopsis dalmanni
AGTTTAGTACAGCGTCAACACAAATCCATTCTTTCAGTGTTTCGGCTTGTTTTAATGTTCGTGGGTAACCATCCAGTATGATGGATTTTTGCTTCAATTCTAATAACCGTTTTTTAAGTATATCAGAAACAACTTTATCGGGTACTAATTTTCCTTCATCTATAAATTTTTTAGCTTCTTTGCCCAATTTAGTGTTGCTACGTATATTCTGTCGGAGTATGTCTCCGGGTGATATGTGCACGAAGTCAAAAGTTTTGATAATAAGTTTTGAAATAGTACCCTTTCCAGCTGCTGGGGCTCCCGTCAGTATTATGCGAAAACTGTTGGACATATTGGACAAACTTAAATTAGTTTATAATTTTTCATTTGACTTTTTTTAACAAAAGCATGTTTTGTCAATTCGAAAATTTTTTTATAAATTCTCTTGTTAATAGTGTCAATTAAACGCTTCCATTGCATAAGTAGTTTCTGAATTTGAACAATGGAATTTTCCCGCTTCCTCCTTATCTACCCATATTGATTGCCTTTTTCTTTCTTACCTTAATATTTCTCAGTGATCTTAAGTTGCTTTTTCTCTGGTTCAAGAGCATTCAGCTTGTTCATCATGTTGATCAGTTACGTTATCGCCTAATCTTTCACCACAAATCTTTTTACAAAATTTTGCAATTATAAAATCTTCTATTTTTGCTTTAACATTCATATCTGCTACATTAAAACTTGTAAGCGAAAAATGATTTTCCAAGTATTTCATTACTGGCTTGGAACGTATCTCATAGGACTCCAAACGTTTTTTTACAACTTCAGGGCGATCTTTTGGTAATTGTACTATTTTTAGTCCAGTTATATTATCCACTCCACGTTCTCTAGGTAAATTGTAATCCATACTATATGCGCGGCCTGATGGCAGTTGTACCCAGCGTTTTTTCGACCGCTCTACAATTTTTTCTGGAGGTAATATCAAATTTATGGCTGCATCTACACATGCCATGTCTTGTAATTTCTTCGCTTGTTTAATGGTACGTGGATAACTGTCCAAGACCCAGGATTTTCCTTCAAACTTTTCTATACAATCCAACATCGTGTCAAAAATCAAATCATCAGGTACCGTACGACCCTCGTACATGTACTTTTTGGTTTTTGTACCGAAAATTGTGCGCATGCTTATGTGGTAAGCGACAACTTCTCTTGGACACAAGTACAGAAAATCAAATTTATTTGCTATAAATTTTGCTATGGTCGTCTTGCCACATGCAGGAGCACCAACGACAATGGCATTAAATATTGCAGACATATTGGCAGACACAAAACTAGACGGCAAACAAACGGACAAACAATTTAGACCAAAACCAGAAGCTGGAAAACTACAAATTCTATCAAATACAAAAATCTAAAACATTTTGTTATAATTTAATTTTGACTTTATTCAATGAAATGTCATTTTGTTTACATTAATGGCTACATGGTAGAAAACTTGAGTAAATTGATTATTTTTAAATATTAAAAAAAAGTAAACTTAAAAAATTTCAATCGCAACATGCGATTTATTGATGCATAATACAATAGATACCATAATACTAATGTTATTAATTACGTTTCTTCAATATATCCTTATCACGGTTTATAATCTCCTGTTTGCGTTCTTTTTGAGCTTTGTTAATTATTTCATCTATTTCCTCAATTGATGGACCATCATCCTGGTTGTCGTTATATTTATCATGTTCCCAACGCTTAGATATTGGTGAGGGACTAGATAGTTTATGTGGTACCTGTGCTGCATTGCGAACCCAAGTGCGATTACCAAAACGTTGCTCACGCTCCTTACTTCGATAATCTGATTGCTCTCGTGAACGTGAACGTGAGCGTGAACCTGAACGTCTACCACGTAGTGGAGTCTTGCGAGGCACAAACGGGGAAGGAGTTCGTCGTCTGCCATATTCACGTCCACGAACACTGCGATGTCGCGAACGGGATCGGGAACGAGAACGTGTTCTGGAACGCGAACGAGAACGTCTTCGATAACGGTCATACGATGATGAACGCGAACGACTACGTTCTCTTCTACGATAACGTCGACCACTGCTTGGTGAGCGTGAATAATAACTTCTTGTACGAGAATTATAACGACTTCGGGAGCGTGAACGAGAACGTGAAGGCGTACGCCTTGTAGTCTCTAAGCTATTATCTGTAGGGGTTGCTATACGCACTAGACCGAATTTATCAATTTTGACTGCCTTCTTAATTTGAAATGAGAACTTAGCTGGCGTTGGTTCCTGTTGTTTGGGAATTGTTGCACTATTGCCATACGGAGTGGTGTTTGAAAAGGTATATGATTCCGGAAGACGCATAGATGGTGCTTTTGGTGGAGGAGTCTCTGATTTTTCGCGACGATTCAATGCAGCAGCACTCTGGTAGTTACTATTCATTCTAACGTTATTGAAGAAACTGAAAATTAAAATAGATTATTTATTCGAACATTGACAGAAAATATTAAAAATAACGATTGTGTTTATTACATATTTTTATCACATAACCGTATGTATACGACGAAATCTATACTACCGAAAACGAAAATTTAAAGCTCGAAAAGTGTGAAAATTCTGTTCAAGACACGAAATGGAAAACACAAATCGCATTACTCACCTGGTACTTGGTTCTACACTTAATTGCTCCTTTTGCATTTCTAAATTTCGTTCTTTACGGTGTTCTTTTTTTGTTTTCTTGCTTTTTTTCTTTTTTGATTTCTTATTTTTCTCCTTAGTATATTTAGAAGTTTTTAACAGTAGCTTACGCACAAGTGACTCAGTGTCGTCATCGTCAAGCTGCGAGCAAACAGAAATTCTTTAGCGATTCTACGTTATATTGGAAATTACCTTAAAGTCATTTAAATCGTTTCGCAACATCGTATTAGGTGGCAAGGTACTCTGTGCTGCCATATAAAAGGGCTGCTTGTACTGTTGTTTGGTACAAGTATTCATATCCATACTGCTGCGTTTGCTAAACGGAGAAACTGAAGTTTCCTTACTTGGTGCTGCAATTAAAGCATACGACTAGCTGATTATATGTGATCGTATATATATTTGTTTTCTTACCATTAACAAAACTGATAACTGACTTTGTATATAAGGAAAGTGGAATGTTTTTAACGTACCTGCACATTCTACAGATGATTCACTGTCAGAATCTGTTGAACTTTCATCTTCTGTTGAATCATGCTTTACTGGCCGCGACATACCTGACATGTCTATATATTATACAATGTCGTTCTAGGCAATTGTTTACATTACCTGGTATATTCAAAATATTATCGAATATCTGCCCACTGTTACGGCTTTTTTGTATGGCTTCCAAAGATAAGCGTGCTTGTTCATGGTTGGGTATGAGATTTAAACAGTCGGTATAAGCTTTTATTGCTTCCTCCAGACGATTATCTTCCTTATAGCTGTGGCCAAGTGCTACTAAAGTTTCGCCCATGTATTTACGTGCATTAGCATGTTCTGGCTTTATTTTCATTGCACTGTCGAAGTCCTCGATTGCTTTCAAAAAACTGCCTTTATTTGCATAAAGTGCACCTCGAGCAACGAGTCCTTCCTCATTTCTTGGATCAATTATTAATGCCTTATTAAGGCATTGAAATGCTTCCAGTTGTTTACCTTGCTTGAAGTAATCAATACCTTCAGCAACGGAACTGCAATATTAAAATTAGATGAGAAAACATAATTTTATATATAATTCAATAAAATATAAGAGATACCGAAAAGCCCATTTATATGCTTGAGCTTGGCGTAGTTCCTTAGCATAATCTTTTTTCTGAAATCCGTATTTTAAAGAGCTCATTAACGAGAAGTTATCATCCACATCTAAACCATTCATTTCAAATAGTACATCGTAATTAGGATTTTGTGCTTCACTCGATTTTAACAAATTTTCTTCATAATTATCTGAAACTCGTTTTATAGACTTTCTTTTTTGTGGAAGCGAAATAATAAAAACAAATAGTTAATATTGAAAATCAAACTTATATAAGACCTACTTGTAGTAGCTCGGCAAATTATGTGCGTTAACCAAACCTAAACGCACATTACCGTTCTTAGGAAAAACGTTTTCTATTCCTAATAGCAAGCGATCAGCATCCACTGAAATTTCCAAAACTTCACAATACACGTGGTCGTTAACAGCAAAACAGCGCGGCTTGCCGTGTTCATCCAACGGCAATTTTGCTGTACTAACTTGTTGCAGGAAAGCCTTAAATACTATATGTATAATATTTGTTTCACAACAACCATACAACAATATATACCTTTGTTGGTATATCATCCAGATGACGAACCAAAGGTGGTGCAGTGCATAATGGTTGCACTTTTATAGCTGAACCTGGTTTAGGTGCCTTTGTGATTGCCACATATATCAGGTCACCAGGCTTAATGGCATCCAAAATGCAACGCCATCTTCTTACTTTATCCTTATGCTTATTGACGAAAACTTCATATGGTGGCAATACAGCTGCATAAGACTTGGCTAGAAGTTTGAAATTTAATTGGAATAAAGGATTGACTTCTTCAGTCCAACATTACACAACAATTTATACATTATATTACCTTTTTCTGCATTTTCATTATTGTTTGCCTTGCTGGGATCCGGTGTCAATTCGTTATCATACAAATCCGTAGCCTTTTTAGCAAAAAACTGATGTAATTTCAATCGTTTGGCACGGTCCTGAAAAGTAAAGTGCTTCTGCCGTTCTTGATAGATGGAATAATTGATTTCTGCTGGCAGACCGCAGTTTTGTAAGTCACCTGTGCCTCTTTCATCCTCCCATATTTTTTGCATTGGCTGCCCGTGAAAGCACAATGCTCTCGATAAAAAATTCGAGTTCATATTTTTTTTTATTCTAAATTAAAATATACACAAAGTACAACTTCTGAAATATAAAATCAACTCATACGAATTTTGCGTGCATATACACATATCTGTTCTTATATGAATCGATACTCATATTGTGCAGTAAAACTGTATATATGCTTGCATTAAGGCGTTTACCGAATTGACGAATGCGACGAACGGTGTCTGTACACGAAACGACGTAGTAAAAAACTCACAATATGAGCACAAATATTATTTTTTTAAACACGAATAACGATTATTAATTTTTTAGCACTTCAGCAAAATTAACTTGATAAAAACTAAAATATTACACTTCCCACTTACCTTTTATCCTAACCAAATATCTAAATATCTCAATGCGTCAAGCAGCCATTTCTGTACTCCATAAATGATTCTTGAATGTCAGAATAAAATAATAACAAAATGTACAAAGTGATGCCAACTTTTCAAATGTCAATCTCAGAGTTGATAATGCAGTTGTGTTTTAAAATCGAATGGGTCACAATAGTTTTAATATATAAAATATTTGGTTTGCTAATTATTTTGAAATATAGTGATTAATTTTTTATTAGTACTTGTAGTTAATTTTTAGGATTGTACGATGTTAGTTACCGTTGACATATTAGTTTAGATGTGTAATTAGTTATATGTGAAAAATAAAAGTAATTTGCATAAGTTACATCAAATTGAAACAGATATCTAAATAATAAATAGTTAGGTTTTTCTTCTTTCATAAATTTAAAATTAGATGTTGTTTTATGACGCACATCGGTGCGACCGAATGAAGCTATTGTTAAACACTGAACAATAATTAAATGAACGATTATTACAGCAGTGAAACTGCCCAACAGTGAAATAAAAGACTAAACAATAAGAAAAGCAAATATTACAGTAAAATTCGAATAAAATTAAATTATTTTATATCACTATATGATAAAAAATCGTTAATTAAATTAAGTTTTATTAAAAATAAATTAAATTAAGTTGAAATTTCTTTAACATATCCCAAACTTTATTGTGTTTATCTGCAATTTGCTATTGTGAATACGCTTTTTTCTCCTAAATGACATTTTTAAACGTATTTTTTACGCACAGTTAAAATCCCCTGTTGAAATGTAAAATATTTAAGCATGCATTCGCAGGTAATGGTACCTGCAAAAGTTCGTTTGTTCGCAAGCGTTCGCTTTGATGGGGATGTACCTTAAGATGCCTAGTTCAGACGCTGTAATATTATTAGTAGTTTGCTTGACATTAGGAAACGAATAGGTTTCCTTCTTTTTGTCTTAGCGGAACTAGATACATAGGTATATGAAGTTTTGAATTTATTTAATTAAATCTTTATATACAGTATTTTATTCAAGATAAAGTTGCCAAAATTTTTTATTTTTTTTATTATAACTTTAATTTCATGAGAGTGCATTCAGATTTATGCCGCTTCCGATTGGTAAATCTGGGTAACTTTTTCAATCAACATTCACTTTTAGTGCAATTTTGGTTTTTGGTTGATAAATCTCGAGTAAAATTGAGATTAATATATAACATTCTACATATTTCTCCAGAGTAACAAGATTAACAGCTGATTTTTATGACTTGGTAGATTTAGTGTGTTTTTATACGACATACATATGTATATATGTATTTATGAAAAATATAAACGCCTACGAACGCAACTACAAAAATGCTAGATTACTCTAAAAACGATTGATTGGGCACCAAAATTTGACAGATCGAGAATAAATCTAGATTGAATCCAAATTTACTAGTCGAAGACATCATTAGTTATACCTATGAATACTAAAGAGAAATGCGGTAATCTTCACTGTTCTGATGGTTTCAATGATTTCTTTTCGGTTATAAAACACTCTTCACTTGATACTCTTGCAGCCCTTACTCTTATATAATTTTCTTGGCTTATCCTGTTTTTTTTTTAAAGCCTTAACCTTTTAACTGTAAAGTTGTATATTTAACATTCCGTTATAAAGATCCACTGCATGGTATTGAGGATATAAGTACGTGAACGAAAGTTTGAAATCTAAGTTATTGTTAGTTTTATATCCGAATTGGCGCGATTTGGTATAATTTTGAAAAAAAACTTTGTTTTTATTGGAAGCAGTGAAAAAAATATGTTTTTAATCGGAGAGTTTTTGTTTATTTCAACTAACTAATCATTAATTTAATCTATTCGGTTGGAATCAATTCTGTAATCCATCTCCCTACATAACGGGTGAAGCATATAAATGGTGTTAGGAATAACTATTTTGAAGCATGCTTAACAGTGGCTGAATCAGTTCTGTAATGCGCATCACTAAATCATTGGTGACACATAGCAGTGGTGCTAGGCAGGTATACTACACTTTAAACAGTGTGGCTATTTCAGTAAGATATATAAAAATATTGCGTCTGAAGATAACTGAGTCTCTTTTTGAGGGAACTCAGTTCCTTAAAGATGACTATCGAAATTAGTTGAAATATCGGAATAATACTGCAATAAAATATAATTTGTTTAAATATAATTAATAAATTATAATTTTTATTAAAGAATAAAGTATGGTGATTAAGTTAAAATTCTGTTTTGCATAAAATATCGGTGAATTCGTTTCATTTCAGTATTGATAAAAAAATTAAACTTCCAAAGTTATAGTTAATTTCAGACGCCTGCATATTATATTCTATATTAGGCAATAAATTATCTACTCTATAATACATCTAGATCTAATCTACATTGTCGTATTATTTAACCTTTGTTTAAATATGCTTCATATAAGACAAAAATATTTTGATTTAATAAAATATTTCTCGTTGTAGCTATCAAAGTCCAAATTACCGGTAAGGGAAAATGCAAATGGATGGAAATAATGCGCAAAAGTTCGAACAATGAAACCTCAACACGTAGTTTATTCTATTCCAGTAAAGAAATTTATGCACACAGCGAAAGCCCGCTGGCTGCGTTTGAGCCGCGAGGTGTTGAGTTAAATCCTGGTGAACACACTTTTGACTTTTCCATGCCTTTAGAATGGAATCTACCATCCAGCTTTAAAGGCAGTTATGGTTCCATAAAGTATAAACTGCGTGTACTCATACAGCGTCCATGGACTTTCGATGAACGTCATATCATTCCCATTAAAGTGGTAAAGCATATGCCTTTGCATGCAACATATCGTGCCAATCCTACATCCTTAGAAAAGCAAATAACGAAAACGATTAGTTTATTTGGTACACGTCCAATAACAATGGTAGCATTGTTGCCGGAAGACTTTGCAGTACGCGGTGAACCAATGCGTATATGTGTTACCGTTACCAACAATAGCACAACCAATGTCGAAAAGTTGCGTTTCTCAGTGTTGCAATACATTTGGTACTACAGCCATGTGCCTTTACGCATACAGAAAACTGAATGTGTTAGCATATTATGTAAAGAAACAGGAGCTGTGCAAAAAAAGAGTGAACGGTCATTTGCTCATGAACTACTTCTGCCAATTACAGCACAACCATCAGATGATCAATTTAGCGGTGTCATAAATATATCCTATGAGCTACGCGTTGAAGCTGTTTTACGTGGTTTCTTTAAGAATTTAGTGCTTAATTTGCCATTTAAAATGTACTCATATGTTGAAGGTAATGGTGTAACTATGTCAATACCTCCACCACCACGTCCTCCACCGACATATGCAACAAATGAAAACAATTCCACTGCTGCTAATAATATGAGCAATTCATTTGACTCTGCCACATCAGCGTTTGCAGCGTATCCCATGTTAGATACATTAATAGGATCACCAACGCATTCAGCACAATTTAGCGAATCCAGTTCAATTAATTCTACGACATCTGATTCTTCTGCGGCAACATTAAGTCCAGCTGTCGGTGGTGCAGCTTTATCATATACTTCAGGCTCATCTTCCCAGTTCAATAGCCCAACTACTCGTAACAGTTTTCGTAGTTCGAATGTGCCGTATATGCCATATTCGAGTAGTCCACGTATGGTTAGTTCCTATCCTCCACCACATTTCTCAGCATACGCACTGCCAGATTCACCACAATATTCACCTTTGCCATCAACATCTTATCTGCGAGGACGAGAGCCACCAGGAGCACACGAACAACGTAAGTCAATTTTCTAATATATAGAGACGTAGATTAATCTTATATTTATTATAATTTTTAATTCTGATTTTTAATTATTATTATTATTTCTTATAACTTTTAATTAATATTATTATTTATTATAATTTTTAATTATTATTATTATTTATTATTATTTTTAATTAATTATTATTTATTATTATTTTTAATTATTATTATTATTTATTATTATTTTTAATTATTATTATTATTTATTATAATTTTTAATTATTATTATTATTTTTAATTATTATTATATTATAATATATTATATATTATATATATTATAATATTTATTTGTTATTATTATTATTTGTTATTAAAATTATTTATTATTATAATTATTTATTATTACTATTACTTATTTGCAATGATTATTATTATTATTTATTATTTATTTTTATTATTATATACTTATTTTTTATTTTTATTATTATTTATTATATAATTGTTTTTTTTTTTTTTGTTACTGGACTTTGTGTTTATTTAACACATAAATTTACAAAAATGTTTTTTAAATGAAATAAAAAATTTACACTTTTTAAACTGTGGTAAATATTTAGTTATACTTTAATTTTTATACAAAATTATTAATATTACAAATGTTTCGGTCTATTTCGTATACCATCTTCAGTGTATAATAATGATATAATAATTTTGTATAAAAATTAAAATTTAACTAAATATTTAACACAGTTCAAAAAGTGTATTTTTTTTATTTTATTTAAAAAACATTTTTATAAATTTATGTGTTAAATAAACGAACTAAACCCAGTAACAAATAAAAAAGCTAATTGAATATTGGTCGTAATAACATTTTATTTATAATTTATTTATTTATTTATTGTTTTTATGATTATTTAATTTTATTTAATATTTTTTATTGTTATTTACTATTATTATAATATATATAATTATTTATTATTAATATTATAATTTATATTATTATTTATTATTATTATTTATTATTATTATTACTCATTATTATTTATTATTATTATTGTTAATTATTATTATTGTTAATTATTATTATTTCTTATTATTATTATTATTATTATTATTATTATTATTATTATTATTATTATTATTATTATTATTATTATTATTATTATTGTTATTATTATTATTATTATTATTATTATTATTATTATTATTATTATTACTATTATTACTTATTATTATAATTACTCTTTATTATTATAATAATTATTTATTAATATTATTACTACTTATTATTATTATTACCATTTATTATTATTATTTATTATTATATCTACTTATTATTGTTATTTATTATTATTTTTTATCGTTATTTATTATTGTTATTTATTATAATTATTATTATTACTTATTATTTTTTAATTTATTTAGCGTAAACTATTATTAAAATTTATATTATTTTTTTTATTTACTTAAATTTTTTATTGTCATTTAATTATTTATTTACTTCTCTTCTTATATATTATATAATATTTATATATTATTATATATTATTATTATATATTATTTATATATTATATAATATTATATAATTATTAAAGATAAAAGCTTATTGAATTCTTCAGTTTCTGATATTAACATTCAATTTTATTTTAAAAAATTTTTATATTGTTAGTTTTTTATTTGTTTAATATCTCTATTGAAAATTTTAATGATCAAAATATTTTAATTTTATTTGAAAGTTTTTAGTTAGTTCATTATTATGTTTCTTTGAAACAAAACATACTGAGATTAATAATCATTCAATTTCTATTTGTCTTACCTTATTGTTTTGTATTTAATAATTCTATTAGCTTTTATTTTTTGTTACTATTTACCTTATTAGTTTTTAATATAACGTATAAGAGATAACACTTTATTTTAATAAAAGATACAAATCTAAATAAGTGTAAATTTATTAAAATTCAAAATATGTTTTTTATATGCAAACTTCGCTTAATCCACTTTAATTATAAGCTCAAATTAGAATACTAATATTATGTTATTTATTTCATAGCTCCATCATACGAAGAACTTTTCGGCAATGCTACTGCACCGCTGGATTTACCGAAATAAAAAATATTTTAAACTTTTTTAGAATCTCATGCAATACAAACCATTAAAATCACAAAAATTAAAGTTAAGAGTTTTGGAACAAAGTTACTAAACCCACCCAGAAACTAAAGGCATAAACAGAAGACACAAAGCACGTATTGGAGTATGAAGTCTCTTTTGAGGCTACGCACTATTTTGCAATTTGCTTAAGATAATAATCTCAAACACTAAAACAAATACTAAAGACTTAGAATGGAAAAGTGCGTTATCTATGTTAGTATACAAAATTATATCGACTTATAAATGAAACATTAAAATAAAAAATATCTATTAATAATTATATGAAATTAAAAGTTGAATTTGGCTTGGCAATATAAAAAATATTACATACACTCAAGTAATCTTTAAATTAGCAAAAATTTTTGTCATTACGATATCGCACAGAACGAATAGTTTACTTTAATTACAACTTAATGGAAATTAATATTTAAAAAATATGTAAATTTAAGTAAAGATTATTTTTGCTAATATTTATAATGAATATCGAATAATTAATCAATTATTTGAAAATTATTTTAAGTAAATTGTAATATCAATATGCAGTATATATTGCTTTAATGTTATTATAGTTAAATAGTTTAAACTAGAACTTGTTAGATTTTGTTTAGAATAAAATAAAAAAGTTATTAAAATATTGTTATTGAGTCAGGAAACGCTTAGACAGTAAATTAAATCCACGCTTTTTTAGCTTTTGCTCCGAATTTAAGTGCTAAGACAAATTAAGTTTGTTTCAACTCTAATGATATTGAATTTATTCTGACAGAATTAAATGATGTTCATAGTAAGAGCAATCTGTATAAAATAAGCAAAAAATTTTTTACTATAATATATAAAATTTTTTGAATTTAAACCACACTTTTAATCCTCAAATTATATAGGAAGACTTAAATTCTTTTTGTCTTTCACACTTATCAATAAGATAATGTAACGAAAATGATAACACAATATTAATAAATATATGTCTTCTACAATAACAAATTTTCTTTTGTGTTGTTCGACTAGTCATACACTGACCATGATCCGATGCCCCGGATCATTATCCTTAAGAAGTTTGTGAAATTATTATATTATATATTTTATTCCATATGAAATTTTTTAACAATATTTTTAAAATTATTTTTTTTTTTTTGAAATATGGAATTAGTATATTTCATGCAATGGAAGTATAATCCAATATATATCAAACAAATGCTTTTATGAAATTAAATTATTATTTTGTCAATGTGACTTCCTTAATACATATTTATTTGTTAAATAAGTATGTCATCAAAAGAAAAACGATGCGCACCGATAAACCCCTCCTTCTCATTTCTAGAGACCTTTGAGAATATCATTATCACTGTCATTAGAGTTGAAACGAACTATAGTTAAGTTATGATTCTAAGGAGTTTGTAAAATATTATATTATGTATTATTCCATATGAAATATTTTTTAACAATATTTTCAAAATTAGTTTTTTTGAAATATGGATTTCATATGGATTTGAAATATATATTTCATACAATGAAGTCTAATCCAATATATAACAAACAAATTCTTTTTTGTAATTGATTTATTATTTTGTCAATGTGACTTCCCTAATACATATTTATTTATCACATAAGTATGTCATCAAAACAAAAACTGCATCTATGTTTTTTATATTAAATTCATAATTTTCAATTATCAAATATTAAAATATCCTTCACAAACAAGCATTCGAGTTATATCGTTAAAATGAAAATCAATTTAAATTAATTTTAATTTTGTTTTGACCTTTAGCTTTACAAAAACGTAAAGCTTAGAATATTTTCATCTGTTAAAAACCTATATATTTATTTACAATAAATAAGTTACCAATAACTGTACTAATTTTTCAGTTAAATGGACCAATATAAGCGTACAAGCGAAACTTAATATAAAACATATTAAAATAATTTTTGAAGGTTGTTAAACGATGATTAGGACGCACAAATTGTATTTTACATTAAAGCTTTATATCAGCAGTGTATGAATAATTTCTCAAATATAATTAATTAATGAAAAAGCAATAATTTATGAATTTATTATATATACAAATTTTTTAATAGCAAAGCATAGATCAACAAATTTTTATATATATTGAAATAAAAATATATACATATATTCATTAGTTACGATTAAGTAGATTTTATATATCAAACTGTTTTAATTGTAATCATGTATACACACAACAAATCATTGTAGTCTTAATTAGTTAATATCATTACAGTTATATATTCTTATATACGCATTATCTGTATAAATTTATATAAATGTAATATTTATTTAATTTAACGCGTTGGTTAAGATTTTTTTACTAACACCAATTTGTGTTCACGCTGTTGCAAAGCGTGTTTGCAATCATATATACATATATATAAGCCTTTCTTGCTTAAACAAAATCGAATATAATGTTAACAGAAATTTATTTAAATTGATTTATACATTGTAATTCTATTTATTTAATTTATATGAAGCTCTTTGATAAAACCAAAGCTTCCAAACATAAACACAAATCCAAATGCAGCTCGAAACGAGATATTTTTGAATTGAATTCTTTGAGTTTTTCGAATTTTATTTATATAATTTATATTTGCTTCTTTTCTAATTAATAATTTAAATATTTATTTATTACATACGTTTTATATATATATATAGTTTTTTTTTAAATGAAGTTCACTTAAATAATTTAATTTCTACTTTGCATATTTATTATTAAATAATTTTGCAATACGAAAAGTATATGTAGCAAAGCTATCATTTATAATATATATTAATAATATTAATAAGAATTGTAAGCTTGAGTTATTCATTTCGGTATAACATTTTATCTTATTTATATTGATAATGTAATAATAAAAAGTTATATCAAATATAAGATCTCCAAAGCAATGCATGAAATGGTACGATTCCGATTTTCTTGCCACGTCTATTTGATAATGAATATTAGTAAAGGCAGCTATTTTAAACAACTTTCCACTACGCCTTATGTCGATATAGTTTAGTTTAAGATATATCGTCGGTAATTTTTTTATGAGGAACATTACCAATGAGTAAAAGCTCATTCATGTTACCCCATCTTTGTCTAATTAATTTAAAATTGCATATAGGACAACTAGTGTATATTTTGCTAGCCCCAAAATAGTGGGTGTATAGGTATAATCAATGTGAAAAGTTAAAAATTTTCGATGTCTTGGAAGTTTTTATAAATATTAAACCTATATCGACATATCGCCGACAGAAAAAAGTTGCCCGAATACCTGACTCTATTAAAATCCATTTTGATATCCGTGTGCTCGGAATCGTACGATAGAAACTCCTCTGAGTTGTTTATAAATATATTAAAAAAATCTCATCGTTATTTAATTTAAATTAATTTTTTTATTCCTCCGTCCATTTATGTTATACTACTTTTGTGATATCATTTATTATAATTATTATTGATGGCATTGTTTTTAAATAAAATAAAAATTTCTTAATTATCTTCTAAATTTAATTTGAATTGTCATTATTTTTAAAAAATATTATGTGTCATTCATAGTCTTAACAATGTGTTTATGTTTTTGCTACATATACTTTAACATTATACATTATTTATTTATATTAAAACTCATATCGACTCTGATCTGTGAAGCAATAATTTAAAACGATTTATGTTATTTTTTAAGTACTTATTATTTTTTGTATTATTTTATATTGAATTTTATTATATAGTTAAAAATTATGTTTTATTATAATTTTATACATTTTTGAATATTTATATTTTTAGTCAATTAAAATTTACTTTTCGAATTTATTTTATTACCGATAGTTTTTTTTAAGATTTTACTTCTATATCTCAATAACGAACATTTGTTTTTATAAAAAACAATCTTTTACAAGAATTTTTGAATGTATTTACTAACATTAAATTATATTTAACTTTAAATCTTTAAAATCACAAATTTTTTGTTTTGCAATTATTTATATATTAACATTTATTTAGAATAAAATGTTGAAACATGAACTTCTGAATTTTGTTTAAATTTATATATGGAAGTGCCCTATATGAATTCACATTGGTGAGTGGGTCGATGTTTTATTAAAGAAGAAAAAATTTTACGCTTTAACTAACAATAGGTTTATTTAAAGGTTTTTAAAATTACCTTAATTTTTCGCTAACCTATGAGTGGGCTTTAAAGACCCTTTTAAGTTTATTTATTTAAGTTTATTTTAATAAGTGTTAAGTTAAAAAAGTCCATATGTATTCACAATTTACGTAAGGCAAAAAGTAAAAAAGTTATAGTCACATTTAATAGTTGCTGATTCGGTTATAATTAATGAAATCTTATGACGCGATCCGGAACGTAATTGATACATTTTCTTTTATTAGATAAATAATATTATAATTATTAGATAAATAATATTGTTAAAATTTATATAAACGAATCATTAGCGAAGTAGTGCAATACGGAAAGCCAAAGGAGTTTTTTGAGACATGTTACGACATGCAGAACTACATTTTTAGCCGCTTTTGTTTAATACTGTACCAAATCTAAGTAGGAGCGTATCTAAGACGGTTTAAATTGCATGTGTGTGGTCATAGCCTTACATGCCTAGATGACGTTTTTATATACGGAAATTAGACCATGTTTCCATGTATTTGAAGTTGTAATGAACGTAATGAAAGCTAAATAGCGGAAGTTTGCACACCCGAATGGTTAAACAATATCTTCCATTGATCTAATTGAACGGAACACGAGATATAACTTCCACATTCTCAATAACTCATAACTGTTGATTATATTATTTATAATATTATGAGTTATAACTATATTATATATATATATATATTATAAGATTAGATTAGATTTAAGAAAGGGCTGGAAACTATATCACATCCATTTAATGCCTCTATGTTCCTTGGAGCTAATAACCGAGGTAATAAAAGCGGCTATTGCAAGGCGTATAACTCGACTATTTACACATGAAAACTCGGAACTTCAGATATTACCGATGAAAGAAACAGCTTACACTAGAAGACTTAAACGCTCAATCCTAACAGACTTGCTAAATGCTATGTTCTAATGTGAAAAATGTTATATATGTTTCTTAACATACTGATTGAAAAAATTGTATTTGTTAAATATTGATTTAATATTATGTATTATCTTTATATGTTGTACTAATATTCTTTCAATTACATATTGCCAGTAAGGCAGATATAATTATAAATAAATAATAGTTCCTTAAAGAGATGTTGCCTACTTCCGTTATGAGTGGATAGGCAGTTGATAAGTGCCAAAGTCAGAGTCTAGCGAGACTATCACAGTGACACAGAATGTGTTTTGCAGTTAAAGTTGTTCTCTTCTTCATGATAAATGCTTCTTAATTCCGCAATGTCCAGTGAGAAACCCTGTGATAAGTCGAATGCATATCCTGTTCAGCAATAGCAGCTCCCTGTCTCTGATTTTAGAGAGATATGGCATAACTTCTTCTCCTTATCTGCAGGTAGTTTCGTTATCCTGGATATATACCTATATCTGACATTAATGTGTGCAAATATTTCGAAAGCATAATTACTTTCGTGAGGAATGCAGTTACGTACGAAAATTAAAATTTAACGTTTTTATCCCTCCATTGCTTGGCTATTAAAGGCTTGGCTATTATAACTAGTGACTAAGGTGGTCAATTGGGTTTTTTCTATAATTAGATTTTTTATGAACTTAAGCAACTCTTACAGTTTTGTACCGTTTAATATGGTATAAGGGGCAACAAGTCCGTCTCCAAGATTAGTAAGTCATTTTTAATATTTGTAATAAAAGTTGTTGTTATATTAACTATATACTGTTTTTTGGATATACTCGCTGAATTATATTTGGATCTTGTAGAATTGTTAGATAAAATATAAGAATGATTAAATTATTTTATATCTTACGAACAAAGACGGTTTTTTATTTCTCTTTAATTATTCTTATCATGTTACAATAGTTTACGAGTACGTCGAGTAAATACAAAATTAGTGACATTTACTAAATAGGAATTGTTATATCTTGAACAATATATAAAATAATTTTACAGAGCTATGTAGATTGTTAAAAATCTATGGTAAAGCTTTTAGGTCAGTTTAAAAATATTCAACAAATTTTAATGATATAGTTGTAATTTTGTTCTATATACCATATAACTAATAAAAATTGTATCAATTTTAAAAAATTTGTTTATAGCAGTTAAATGCGGGAAACAGTGGAAAAGGAGAATAGTGGTGGCCACTACCTCACTTTTGAATTGATATGAACAGTCATTCTGCATAGTATAAAGGAGTTTGTATGGCTTAATCATAAACTTTTAAATGGTTAAAAACGAAAATGATTAATAATTAAAACATAAGGCTTATAGCATTGACAGACGAGCGCATTAAATTATCACTAAACAGCCTTAAATGATCATTTTAAAAATACCCTGACAGACGGTATAAATGATCATTAAGAAGTTGCTGTATGTTTTTTGTTATTGAAAAAGCAAGAGAATTCTATATTCAAAATGGATAAGCAAGAAAAATTAAAGAAACTTGCTTTAATTAAATATAAAATATATAAAAAAATATAAAATATAAATATAAATATAAAATATATATAAAATATAACGAGTACTTACATTTACCAATGTTTCCAAATATGTTTTGTTTACATTTTGACAACCAAATAGCTTAAAATTTGTTCCATTTTTTATTTCGTTTCACTTGCATATGCAGCATTACCATTTCTAAAAACATAAATGACGAATAAATTGGGATAAATTCGGTCATTTAAAGACCATATATGATCATTTAAAACTGCTAAATGAGCAAATAAATTATAATTTAGCCCCTTAATGATAATTTAGCTCCCGTCTGTCAATGCTATTAAGATTTAAGGAATAAAACTCATAAATATTACCATTTTCAGGTACATCAACAGATAGTTACTGTTGACAGTGGCGTCGCTAGGTCAGCGATGTCGGCAACCGCCGACGGCCTCGCGCCCACAGGGGCCTTGCAAAAAGTTACCGACTGTGGATTCTAAGCACTTAATAAATATTTTGAACAATTTGGTTTGATAATGGCATTAACGAAGTATTCTAGAATGTTTATATAGTAACTAGATTCATGTTCACAGTTTCAGTCAGTATAGCTGCGACGGTAAGAAGCTTCTCAAAGTTAAAATTGATTAAGACGTACTAGAAAAGTATGATGATCCAAGAGTGACTATCTCCACTGGAAATTCTATAAATTGAAGCAAAAAAACCAGCAGCTGGCGCAAATTATGATATAATTTAAAAAAAATTGAATGAGGTTAAAAGTAGGAAAATTCATTTATTTTAATTTGTGTTTATTTTAATTTGATTAGCAATAAAACTTTCAATCATGCTTTGTCGTATTAGTGAATGTAACTTATTTACTTTTACAACTTGGTTATGAAGGGGGCATCGGAATTCTGATGTCGCCGACGTGCA
This sequence comes from Teleopsis dalmanni, assembly GCF_002237135.1. NCBI lineage: Eukaryota > Metazoa > Arthropoda > Insecta > Diptera > Diopsidae > Teleopsis > Teleopsis dalmanni. Next base: position 116,544,712 of record NC_051847.1, read on the forward strand.
GAGTTGATCTAGCGCCGCCTCCGACTGTTGGCTACTGTGATTACCTGACTTCTATGAATTATATTCATAGTCGCATTGTGTAAAGGTTTTACTTTTGAAATGTTTATCAAACGCTCACTTTTTACTTGATACAAACAACTGTATTTGAAATTAAGTTACCAAAATTATTTGTTACACGCTGAGTATAGCCTATAAGTCCTTGATATTCCAAGGAAAAACCGATGCTCTATGGTTGAACTTTTATCCAGGCATCACGAACAGCACTTTTAATTGCTTCTTGTGTAATGTGAGCGAGAAAGAAAATATCACCCACTTCATGGCGCATTGCTTCAAACTTTATTAGGGTAGAAGTGAATTATCTTCGAAATAAACTAGTACTGTCTAATCATCCACAAAAAGATCTGAGAGTTAACTAAAGAAGTTTTAATAAATTTTATTGACTGCTAATAGTTCCTTCTTCTCATTCCTTCTTTCCTTCCTTCTTCTCATTCTCATATAATATTTTTAGCGTTTTTTCTTTTGCTCTTGATTACTTTTTATTATGGTATATATCTTTAAATTTTTAGTATTCCTCAACAAATTTATATATATTAACATATATTTTTTATATAAATTTATATCATTCGCTTTTCTTTAATTATATATTATACTAAAACTCATATAAAGCAATATAATACTCATAAAACTCATAATATATACTCATATAAAACAACATATTTTGATGATACTGTTGGTAGAAATCATTTCATAAAGAATCGCATATATATGCACCCAAACCCGCTGGTTACACTCCTGATGTCCTCCTCTAACACTTTTACAAGGCTGAAAAGAAAAACACCGAGAGATGTTTTAGATATGTATATGTAGGTCACACACTTTTATTTTAAGTATATATGGATACGTCACCGGACATAGTCCATACGTGCTTTTCTTTTTCAGATCGTGATAACTATTATTACGATTCATATCAATTTATATTACTTATTGTCCTTCATACATGACTGATTGTAATAAAATAAATGGATTAAAAAACATTTGAAATCGAAGAATTAACAATATAAACTCGATTATACGAGTGGGAGGACAAATTCCAATAAGGCTTATTTCGTGACAAAAACTTTTTGTTTTATTAAGATCTGAAGTGACCTTCCAAGGTTAGATGAAAATTGACAGCTAAGACGGAAATTTGATATAGCTTTCTTTGTAATTGTGCATGAAATACAAGATCTCCAATATTTTATCGGAACAAGGCTAGTAGTGAAAAAGTTTCGACATAGATATTTTCGAAAAGCCATGATATTTGCGTTTGAACTAATTGATGTACTAAATGGTGTAAATGATGTTGGGTGAGAAAAGATGCTTTCTTATTAAGGAATTACTCTATATTTAAAGTCTGATATACAATTGTTATAACCATCCTGTATTAAGTTCTTAAATGTAGAAATACGATTATTGTTTATTATTTTCAATTATTTATTAACTTTTGATATTTATATTGATATTTCTATCTAATATATTATTAGGACTTTTATTTTGTAAGCATGTCGCAAAAGAACAAATAAAATAAGCACTATTTTCGATGGCAACTCTGGACAAAATGGAGATTTTGTTCGGCTTATTTGTGTAAAACACAAATAAAAATATAAAATGTATAAAAATAAAAAATAATAAAATTTAATGTTGAAATTTCGAAAATGAATAATAATTCTTTTCAATTATTGGTGAAAATATTTTTTTTTATATAATTGTGAATAAAATATAATTTTTTATACCTTTTAACAGTAAAATAATAAATAGTAAAAATAACGTATTTGTTACGAACAATGACGACACGAAATACGAATAATTAACGATATCATTCATTGACATATATCATTCATAAGTGTTGGCAACCATGTGATTTGAACTGCTTATTAGTTTAGCGATTTCAAAAAAGTTGGACTAAATAAGCCAGCAGTGTTGTTGTTTCATATATTATTTTTAAAATAAGCAGTTGTTCTTTTATGAAATGCCTGCAAAAGAAAAGGCCTATTATCGTAACATTTAACAGTGTTCTCTAGTTACAGCTAGAACTAATACGCACCTGTTCAACTCCACTTGCTCTGCACTGCTCCATTAACAAGTTTAAAGCGATTTGCGAATTATCATAAATTTCTTTTACAAACGAGAAAACAATTATGTTTTCCGCTCGGTAGGCTGATTTCTTACGTGTAAATTTTCAATTAGAAACAAACACCGGAAATATTTGTTTTGTGTTGTTTCTCCGCGCGCATAAGAATCTAAGCCGGAAATGAAAATTTAAGTGTTATGGCTTTGCTTTGGTCATTTAAAGTTGTTAGCTTTTTGTGTATTGTGGCATTTCGACATTCAGTCGTGTAGACTATGAGTTCGAGTTCAGTAAATTATTTGTCCTGCCTACATGCATTAAGTGAAAAGGGTTTCCTGTCTAGCAGAAGGAGTACCATGACGCAGAAGGAGTGACCATGAAAATGCAATAACATTTAACACTGCAATGAGCAATGAGTAACGGGTTTAAAATTAGTGAAATAATAATAAGTACGCTAAACGCAACGCTCACATATTTATGTTAAGGTATTGAGTTTTTAGGCTCGTCCTGATGCAGGCGTTCCAAACAAGCTAGCAACTATGCATGCAGTGTGCAGCACGTGTCATTAACATGTGATGTTGGAAAATCTTGAAATGAATAAATTTTAATGAAAATCCATGCGATACGTAGTGCAGTACATTCTTTTTACATTTTCATATGCCACAACATGTGTTAAGCGTCAAATGAAAAACGTATTTAGCACAAAAAACGTAACACAAAATTCAATTACGCATACGCCATGTGGCACACTGAAGGAGCAGTTCCCAGTGCACAGTGCACAGTGCACACGAGCACGGAAATTTGGAAGAAAATCACAAAACGTACAGGCTCTTGTCGACCAAATCAAATAGAAATAAAGATGAAATAAAAAAGCAATTCAGTGTGGACAGGCAGGCAGGCAGGCAAGCGGGCAAGCAGGCATGTTGTTTGGTTCAAGTCGCTAGATACTCGTACTCAAGTGGGCAACTTAATTTATCAAGAAGATATTGAGAAGCACTGAGCAATTCTGAGTCAATATTCAGGCACGTTTACATAAATTAAATAAAAAATATTTTTATATTAGTACATTTTGTAGAATGGTGAGTGCCAGGAAACAGTTGAGCACAATAAGTGACAAAATGAGCCACTGCTGCTAACTCGAATTGAAACTTAGCAATTTCAATAATATTTGCTTGGAAACCAAGGAGCCTGTGCCTGTCAACGAGCATAGGCACGCATGCAACAAAAATAAATTACCAAAAAAAAAAACAAAAAAAAAATAAACAAAGAAAGATTAACAAGAAATTAAGCAAAATGTGAAGAGTAAGAGGTTCACCCATGCAGGCATCAGCTGGTGACCCAAAACTAACAAATTGAGCAAAAAAACTTTTCGAAATGAAGAGACCAGAAAAAAAATGGAAAGGAAGGAAATATCCGAGGGAAACGGGACTTCTATAAATAAGTTTCCAAGCTCAAAAATTCAACAAGCAAAGTTAAAATCAAAATTCAAATCAAAACTAATCGAGCGAATTACGAGTGGTAACTGGCATGGCTATTGACTATTGGTTAATGGTTCAATAGGAGCTGCGCAATTTTTGTTCCAATGGGCGATATACAAAATGAAGGTTACTAATCTTCCCCATCTTCTGTTTGGACCAGTCAATTGCTATTGTTAATGTAGAAAATTTGTTGAAATTTGTGCTATTTGTTAAGTAGTGGAGTGGTGCCCTAAACTGTCAAGGGCAACTAGACAACTAATATTCACATTATTCGTATGGCTTCTAATTTATACCTTTCGATTTGAATCTATTTATAAATAAATTACTAAATACATACCTCGGAAAACAAATTCATGGCATTTTAAACGAGCCAAGACAAGCTAAATTTGATGACATTAATGCAAATCTCTTGGTGTGAGGTATAGGTAGTTTATTTTCTGACCATTTTAATTCATCGCAAATGTTTTTAAAATAACTCTTGATTTGATACTAACAAATATTTTTAGGACGGCTAGATTTTTCCATTAAAATATTTATTTTTCACTTTTAAAGATTTTAGTAGTAGGCATTTTTAGTAGGCATGTAAGCCACTCGACATAAGCTTGTGACCAAGCGATGCCTAAAAAAACTAGGAGCCGGCTAAAAAGCTTGATTATTGGTGAAGTAAAACAATCGCTGAACGAATAAGGTACTGTTACCTAACGAAAAAAAGTATAGTGGGCATGAAACAGTCTACAGTGGGAAATGTTGTCAGTAACGTTTAGCGACTGTCAAACACAGCTAAAATAATACATCAGTCAATAAGTCGTGTAACTGACACACAGATGGCGCTGTCATTGTCAAATTCATATGACGTTTATGAAGTACCAACCTTCAAAAGACTATGTGTAAAATTTCATGACATTTCAATTAGTCAGGAATAGGTGACAGTCGTTTAAGTAAAGCTATTTTTGTTATTTTCAAAACCATAGATTCAAAACAATTTCGTGTGTTAATTTATCATTGCTTCTTGATGAAAAAAATACTCAGCAATGGCTTCAAAAGTGTTATCCAGACTCTGCTCCATCGAGAAGAGCCATTTGTTCTTGGTTTGCTGAATTTAAATGTGGTCGTATAGACACCGATGATGGTGAACGTTCTGGTCTGGTCGTCCAATTGAGGTGGTTACTTCAGAAAACAAAAAAGTCCAGAAACTGGTTATATCTGATCGTAAAGTGAAATTCCATGAGATAACTGAGAGCGTAAAGATTGTGAAAAATTTGTGAAAAAACGACCACATATGGCGAAGAAAAAAATTTGGTTTCACCAAGACAATGCTCCCTGTCACAAGTCAATAAAAACGATGGCAAAATTGCACGAATCACACTTCGATTTGCTTCCTTATCCACCGCATAGCCCAGATCTGGCCCCCAGCGACTACTGGCTATTCGCTGATCTCAAAAAAATGCTCGCCGGTAAGAAATTCATCTCAAATGAAGAAGGCTTCCTGCAACTAAAGCCTATTTTGAGATAAAAGACAAATCCTTCTACTAGCACGGCGTCGAGAAGTTAGAGAAGCGTTGGAATGATTTTATTGCCCTTGAAAGATATTATATTAATGAGTAAAATCAATTTTTGGCAGAAAAATTTTGTTTTTCTTAGTTAGTCACAGGTGTTATTGACTGATGTGTTAGGTAATAACTACCAGGAACGTTTCGTGTTTTCAGTACCTTGGAGATAGATGTTAAACCTTGGAAAGGAGCTTGCAAAGTGGTTATGCAAAATATAAGAGGGTCTCGAGCAGAATCACGCATCTGTTCACACCTAGCGTGGAGAGACTTCAACTTCATTGTCTTCGAATAGAAATCGGTAAAATAATGGATGCTATATTATTAGATGAAATATAATTATTGTAAAAATTATATTGGATGTAATATAAATATTACATGCATAAAGCGGTGATGCAGATCTCAAAAAGAAATGCTGGAAAAAACCATTAGGGTTAGATGGCAAACCGAATGCTGCGATAAAGGCAGCAATTAAGTCTGAACCTGCATCATTTGCAATACTTCTCACAGCCTGCTATAAGGTAGGAATTATATGTTCTAATTGGAAACTCCACTGGCTGATTTTTTTGAGACCTTGCAGACAGCCAAAACAATTATTATCATATCGATCACTTGGTATGTTCGATTCCTTAGGCAAGATACTAGGTGTTAATCCTTAATCGGTTCAAAGAAACGTAGAATGCACCAAAAATATTATTTGCCTTACAACTCGGCTTTCGTCATGGAAAATCTACGATAGATGCGGTGGATATGGAACAAAGTGGGACAAGATGGAGATAGCGTGGGAAGAAATACTGTGCTGCTGTAACGGTTGACGTTAAAAACGCCTTTAACATGGCAAACTGGTCGCAGATAATCCAAGCATTATTTTGCTATGAAATACAGATAACGGCGCTCCACAGGGTTCAGTGCTTGGACCAGGTACAATCTAACATTTCCATTGGAAAAGTTGACATTTTTTAGCATACCATTACTCAGAACGAGTTGTCATTTAATTGTGAATTGTATGTAAATAACAGACACTTGAAAAATTTATCTGGGCCAAAAAATGGAATTAACACGTGAACATTTTCGTGCTATCATTTTTCACAATTTTCGACAAGAGTGCATTGATGAACTTAAATCTTTGTATGGCTATGAAGCACCATTATATTTATACCACTGTGAAAAACTGGTTTAAAGAATTCAATCGTGGTCGACGCTTGCTCAACGACGAATTCCGTGAAGGTCGTCCAAAAACGGCCGTTGTGCCACAGAACATTGATGCCGTGCGTGAACTGATAATGAGATAGTATGTCATGTGACATACCATGAGATAGAGGGCATTTTTTCCACCAGCATACATTCGATATTGCATGAACACCTGGCCGTAAAAAAGATTTGTTCTCGTTGGATCTCACACAATTTGACAATCGCTTAAAAAAAAGGCTCGTGTCGATTGGTGCAAACAAATGTTGAAAAAATACGATCGCGGTGCTTCAAAAGACGTTTATAATATCACCACAGATGTCGAATTATGGATCTATGCGTATGAGCCTGAAGACAATACAACACATGAGTAGTGGTGGGTCTTCGAAGACGATCCAAATTCTAACGAAGTTGTTCGTGGAAGAAGCCTCGAAGTCAAATGGTCGGCTGTTTCTTCGTATTTATATACTGTAAGTAACGATGACCGCTTTGAGCACGAAGGAACTGTCATGTTCTGAGTGAATACACCCCAATTGTTTGACTGAATTTTTCGAAGAAATTGAGAAAATACGAACAGAGAAAACGAATCATTGTTCACGTCATGGACAAACGCGAGCTCTTCATCACATCAAACCAAGCTTTTTGACCGTCAAGTAACGATTGATGTATCATACGCATATTAATGACCAAAAAATTATTCGCATTTTTATTATTAGGCTAGAAATATATATAGCAGCTCTCGTAAATGATTAATAAATAAGGGACTAATAAATAAATGAGTGCTAATCTTATTCAACAATATCACGATTAAAAATAGTAGATAGAATTCACTATTTACTGTGGCTTATGAGCATTTGGGATCGAAAATTACGATAGGAAATAAGAAAGTACGTAGAAAGTATGTATTCATGTATAGATGTCTATAAGAAGTTTATTAAGCCCACTATCATCAGTTGAATTACAGAACGACTAAAATAGAAAACCAACGCTAATTTTTAACTTATAGATGCGAAGTCTGCATAGTAAAAGGTAGTGATCTTAAGCAAGAATGGCTTTGAAGATAATGTTTTGGGAAATATCTAAGATGTTAAAACTAGAAAAAATATAACAATTGACAAATAAAATGAATTCATTTCTACAGATCTAGCTTAACAATTGGCTGAGACAAGCGTAGCATCAATTGGACAATACAAGCGTTAAAAAGATACTGCCTTGTGGTTCTTGTTATAAGGCCGATAGGAAGATAAGCCTTACAAAGCTGGTGCATTGCATGAGATATACTAACTAAAAATTAATACTAATTGTTGGATATTTATACGTTAGTTTATTTACTATAATATTGTAAAGGAAAACAAGTTAAAACTCTGCATGAAGATGAAAGCAGTACAAGAATTTGTATAAGATAAATACATTGTTCTGTTGTCTAAACTCAAACTACATTTCTGATACAAGATTTAAGTCCTAGACACAACTTGGTTTGGCATATGAAGGTTGTTAATATACAATTTATGATTGCTAAGTAGGAAATCCGATCATTCTTTAAAAGTGACAAGTAATAAAATATACTTAGAGAAATTATATATTCTTTGTAGGAATTTAAGTTTCGCTAATAAACTTTAAAGTTAAATGTTCCAGATGAATTTAATTACGTGGAATTATTTTTACGTGGAATTATTTGAACACTATTCAAGACATTTCACTACATACTAGGATGAACTATGATAAATAGTGTCTGTGCAATCATTTGCATTACATTTCATAAGCGGCTAATAATAAAGTTCCACGTTGACTTAATTATTAAAAAAAAAAAGAAAATACTTCGTTACTTACTTCATTATAGTAACTTATACTAGTTACAAGTGTAAAAAATCTAACCTTTTTAGTCAGCTTTTTTGTTTTATCATTAAAAAGATGGAGCTACCTTTATATTTGATATAAATCACCACTAGTAGTTTAAAATGATGTAAACTACGTGTGAACTATCACCACTATGTTTTATATTTATCTTATTTTGATATATAAAAACAGAGAAGAATTCTTTGAATGATTTTTACTCACTTAACATTCTAGATTGATTTTATTTTATTTATTTTCTTAGAAACTTCACTTGTATTTGCGGAATGGATATTTATCTATCTCCACGTCTTAGCTTGGGCTCTATACCGGCGGCTTGTTTTGTAATGCAGGATGATGTTTTCCAGAGCGTGTCAATCCACTTCCATTTTCTTCTTTTGATTTCAGTGGCGGCTTGTGTTTGTTCCGTGCGTTCCTAGAGATCAGTATTGCATATGCGCTTCGGCCACCATATTTTCAGTCTTCTTCTTAAACATTTGTTTAAGAATACTTGGATGCGCGATTGAATAGAGGCCGAGTTTTTCCGCGTTTTGCAACCGTAATAAAAAGTTCATTTGACGTCTGAGTTAAATATACGAAGCTTAGTGTTAGTGCTTATTTGATTTGACTTCCATACATTATTTAATTGCTAGAAAGCTGACTTCGTTTTATTCAGTAGGGCCGAGACTCTACTTCAGCACCACTTTTATTCATAATGATGCTGTCCAAATATGAAAATGATTTTACGTGCTCAATTGTATATTACCCATTCAAATGAATGGAGGATCCCTGATAATGTAACTGCTATACATGACTTTTGTTTTTTCATGGCTTATGTACAGGCCGGCATTGAATGCACAGGAACTGAATATGTCAATTTTGTCCTCTAGCTAAGAATATTTATGACTTAAGAGGCAGACGTCCTCAGCATACTCAGTATCGTCAAGTTTGCTAAAGAGTGTCCATTGTATTTTGCTGCTATCGCTTCATGCAGAACACATGAGGTCGTCCAGCGCCAAAATGAAGAAATGAAGAGTTTTTGTGACAGTATGCAACCCTATTTTACACCAGTATTCATCGCAAAGGGTTCGGATAGCATTCCACCGTGGCTAACACTACAATATAATTCGTTGTACAATGCTTTGATGATGTTTAAAAGTTTGACAGTGACATCTCGTCTTGTAAGAGTATTCCATAGGAACTCTCTGTCCAAGCTATCAAAAGCTTTTCTGCAGTAAATAATAGCGTACACTGACGTACTAAACTCCTTACATTGCTCCAAAATAATACGGATATTAATTAGATCAACTCAGGCACGGTTTGGTCGAAAGCCATATTGATGTCCTCGTAGATATCTCATTTAAATTAGTTGTAGGTTATTCAACTATGATAAACATTAGGGTTTATTTCTTTTAGTAAGATTAAATACAGTGCTGAGTTTGCAAAAAAATTAACGTCCTTGTCGTAACTCGTCGATTATCAAGTGTTGCTATTAAGTGTATTTTTTCTTGTGAAGAAGTAAAGTTTGTTATGGTATATGTATTCCTGATTAGAAATTATTCACATCACTGTAGGCAATTTATTTTCTTTGAAAACTTAATGAAATTTACGATGTCAATATCTAATAGTTCTTTGGTGTCCTCTAAAAACTGTTTTCCACTTATTGTAGCGTAGCTCCTTGCTTTGACTCGGTTTCTACAAAGCAAGTGTGATATTGATGCCTTCTCTTGACATTACCTGTCAAAATCATCTGTTAAAACTTCCAGTCACTATGCATGCCTGCCTATTTGACAATGCCCGTTTATAAAGAAACAGATAATAACATAATATCGTTTTCAGTATTGCCTGATTTCAATACTGTTGGATTTTTATTTAGATTAGGTTAAGTTATACCGGCGATCACACTTAGGCCTATTCGCCTATTGTGTTACCGTATATAGAGAAAAACTCAGGGTTTAAAACTACATAGAACCTTTGGCGAAGCTCAAAATGCTGTTTAGTGGCAGGTCTTGTAATTTATCAAGATCTTCAAGAAAGGGGCTCCTAAAGTGTTGAGTCGTCGTCGTGCATAAACTGGGCAAAGACAGAGCAGATGAGAGGCACTCTCATCGTCTTCCCCACAGTTGCGACAGCAAGTATGATTGAAAGGGAGATTCAATTGTCTAGCATGGCTCCCTAGTTTGCAAATTCATTATTTAATTTTTTATAAATGTTTTCTGATTTTTTTAAATTAGGAATAAGCTGCTATATATAACATGAAATGCAGTGAAAATAAATTTATTAAATTAAAAATTAATTGAAACTAATCGCTCATATTATATAGGAACCGCACAGTTGTACCAAACAAAATTAATAAGTTTAAAGAAAATCATCCATGCAGCAAAACTACAGCTTTTGTCAGTCTCTGCTAAAACTTAAAAACCGAAAACCAAAAATTCGCAGGTTCAGTCCATGGCCATAAACAGGCTCATACTCTTGCTGCCCCATGGGTTGCTAAAGTTTAATCAGGCGTGCAAATTTCTAACGAATTATTTTTGTTTTTTTTGTTTTGAAAATGGTTTCTTTTGCTTAGGTTTTAGGAGAAACTAACTATCTGTGAGCTGAAGGACTCACAGAATATGCTATCCAA
>NC_051847.1:116555593-116565974 GCF_002237135.1 Teleopsis dalmanni
GCGCTGTATATTTTTCGATATTTTAAGTTTATGTAGTTTGGCAGCACTGTCCTTAATTACTATGCCAAAAATGAGCTCGATCTGTCAGACAGTTCGTTTACGGCAGCTGTTGAAACCAGTTCACCTCAGTAGTGCGTTGCGAAATGTCTTCGACGGTCGTACGACCGTCCTGGAAGGCTTTGTACCACTCATAAACTTGAGTTTTCGATAAAACTGATTCCCCATAAGCCTTTTGTAGCATTCGCAACGATTCTGCACACGAAATTTCGTTCGAAACACAAAATTTGATGCAAACTCTTTGTTCAATATTTTTTTCCATTGTTTTTTTCGCAACGCCCTACTGAGGTGAACTGGTTTCAACAGCTGCCGTAAACGAACTGTCTGACAGATCGCGCTCATTTTGGCATAGTAATTCCCTTAATGCCGCCCAAACTACATAAAATATCGAAAAATATACAGCGCGCGAATTTTAAATGAGAATTTCCGAAAACTTTTCGGTCTTAATGTATTTCGTGACAAAAACTTTTTGTTTTATTAAGATCTGAAGTGACCTTCCAAGGTTAGATGAAAATTGACAGCTAAGACGGAAATTTGATATAGTTTTCTTTGTAATTGTGCATGAAATACAAGATTTCCAATATTTTATGGGAACAAGGCTAGTAGTGAAAAAGTTTCGACATAGATATTTTCGAAAAGCCATGATATTTGCGTTTGAACTAATTGATGTACTAAATGGTGTAAATGATGTTGGGTGAGAAAAGATGCTTTCTTATTAAAAAATTACTCTATATTTAAAGTCTGATATACGATTGTTATAACCATCCTGTATTAAGTTCTTAAATGTAGAAATACGATTATTGTTTATTATTTTCAATTATTTCTATCTTTTGATATTTATATTGATATTTCTATCTAATATATTATTAGGACTTTTCTTTTGTAAGCATGTCGCAAAAGAACAAATAAAATAAGCACTATTTTCGATGGGAACTCTGGACAAAATGGAGATTTTGTTCGGCTTATTTGTGTAAAACACAAATAAAAATATAAAATGTATAAAAACAAAAAATAAAAAAATAATAAAATTTAATGTTGAAATTTCGAAAATGAATAATAATTCTTTGCAATTATTGGTGAAAATATTTTTTTTTTATATAATTGTGAATAAAATATAATTTTTTTTACCTTTTAACAGTAAAATAATAAATAGTAAAAATAACGTATTTGTTACGAACAATGACGACACGAAATACGAATAATTAAAGAAATCATTCGTTGATAATTAACTGGAAATTTCCTACGTACTTCCAAAAGTCGTTCACAATAGACGAATTTTTAGTCTTGGCAACCATGTGATTTGAACTGCTTATTAGTTAAGCGATTTTAAAAGGGTTGGACTAAATAAGCCAGCAGTGTTGTTGTTTCATATGTTACTTTTAAATTAAGCAGTTGTTCTTTTATGAAATGCCTGCAAAAGAAAAGGCCTATTGTCGTAACATTTACCCGTGTTCTCTATTTTCAGCTAGAACTAATACGCACCTGTTCAACTCCACTTGCTCTGCACTGCTCCATTAACAAGTTTAAAGCGATTTGCGAATTATCATAAATTTCTTTTACAAACGAACAAACAATTATGTTTTCCGCTCGGTAGGCTGATTTCTTACGTGTAAATTTTCAATTAGAAACAAACACCGGAAATATTTGTTTTGTGTTGTTTCTCCGCGCGCATAAGAATCTAAGCCGGAAATGAAAATTTAAGTGTTATGGCTTTGCTTTGGTCATTTAAAGTTGTTAGCTTTTTGTGTATTGTGGCATTTCGACATTCAGTCGTGTAGACTATGAGTTCGAGTTCAGTAAATTATTTGTCCTGCCTACATGCATTAAGTGAAAAGGGTTTCCTGTCTAGCAGAAGGAGTACCATGACGCAGAAGGAGTGACCATGAAAATGCAATAACATTTAACACTGCAATGAGCAATGAGTAACGGGTTTAAAATTAGTGAAATAATAATAAGAACGTTAAACGCAACGCTCACTAAATATGTTAAGGCATTGAGTTTTTAGGCTCGTCCTGATGCAGGCGTTCCAAACAAGCTAGCAACTATGCATGCAGTGTGCAGCACGTGTCATTAACATGTGATGTTGGAAAATCTTGAAATGAATAAATTTTAATGAAAATCCATGCGATACGTAGTGCAGTACATTCTATTTACATTTTCATATGCCACAACATGTGTTAAGCGTCAAATGAAAAACGTATTTAGCACAAAAAACGTAACACAAAATTCAATTACGCATACGCCATGTGGCACACTGAAGGAGCAGTTCCCAGTGCACAGTGCACAGTGCACACGAGCACGGAAATTTGGAAGAAAATCACAAAACGTACAGGCTCTTGTCGACCAAATCAAATAGAAATAAAGATGAAATAAAAAAGCAATTCAGTGTGGACATGCAGGCAGGCAGGCAGGCAAGCGGGCAAGCAGGCATGTTGTTTGGTTCAAGTCGCTAGATACTCGTACTCAAGTGGGCAACTTAATTTATCAAGAAGATATTGAGAAGCACTGAGCAATTCCGAGTCAATATTCAGGCACGTTTACATAAATTAAATAAAAAATATTTTTATATTAGTACATTTTGTAGAATGGTGAGTGCCAGGAAACAGTTGAGCACAATAAGTGACAAAATGAGCCACTGCTGCTAACTCGAATTGAAACTTAGCAATTTCAATAATATTTGCTTGGAAACCAAGGAGCCTGTGCCTGTGAACGAGCATAGGCACGCATGCAACAAAAATAAATTACCAAAAAAAAAAACAAAAAAAAAATAAACAAAAAAAGATTAACAAGAAATTAAGCAAAATGTGAAGAGTAAGAGGTTCACCCATGCAGGCATCAGCTGGTGACCCAAAACTAACAAATTGAGCAAAAAAACTTTTCGAAATGAAGAGACCAGAAAAAAAACATGGAAAGGAAGGAAATATCCGAGGGAAACGGGACTTCTATAAATAAGTTTTCAAGCTCAAAAATTCAACAAGCAAAGTTAAAATCAAAATTCAAATCAAAACTAATCGAGCGAATTACGAGTGGTAACTGGCATGGCTATTGACTATTGGTTAATGGTTCAATAGGAGCTGCGCAATTTTTGTTCCAATGGGCGATATACAAAATGAAGGTTACTATATCTTCCCCATTTTCTGTTTGGACCAGTCAATTGCTATTGTTAATGTAGAAAATTTGTTGAAATTTGTGCTATTTGTTAAGCAGTGGAGTGGTGCCCTAAACTGTCAAGGACAACTAGACAACTAATATTCACATTATTCGTATGGCTTGTAATTTATACCTTTCGATTTGAATCTATTTATAATAAATTACTAAATACATACCTCGGAAAATAAACTCGTGGCATTTTAAACGAGCCAAGGCAAGCTAAATTTGATGACATTAATGCAAATCTCTTGGTGTGAGGTATAGGTAGTTTATTTTCTGACCATTTTAATTCATCGCAAATGTTTCTAAAGTATCTCTTGATTTGACTCTAACAAATATTTTTAGGACGGATAGATTTTTCCATTAAAATATTTTTTTTTTACTTTTAAAGATTAATTAGTAGGCATGTAAGCCACTCGACATAAGCTTGTGACCAAGCGATGCTTAAAAAAACTAGGGGCCGGCTAATAAGCTTGATTATTGCTGAAGTGAAACAATCGATAAACGAATAAGGTACTGTTACCTAACGAAAAAAAAGTATAGTGGGCACGAAACAGTCTACAGTGGGAAATGTAAATCAGTAACGTTTAGAGACTGTCAAACACAGCTAAAATAATACATCAGTCAATAAGTCGTGTAACTGACACACAGATGGCGCTGTCATTGTCAAATTTATATGACGTTTATGAAGTACCAACCTTCAAAAGACTATGTGTAAAATTTCATGACATTTCAATTAGTCAGGAATAGGTGACAGTCGTTTAAGTAAAGCTATTTTTGTTATTTTCAAAACAATGGATTCATTGCTTATTGATGAAAAAGATTACTATGCAAGCTCAGAATGGCTTCAAAAGTGTTATCCGGACTATGCTCCATCGAAGAAAACCATTTCTTATTGGTTTGCTGAATTTAAACGTGGTGGTACAGACACCGAAGATGGTGAACGTTCTGGTCTGGTCGTCCAATTGAGGTGGTTACTCCAGAAAACATCAAAAAAGTCCAGAAATTGGTTATATCTGATCGTAAATTGAAACTGAGTGAGATAGCTGAGAGCGTAAAGATATCAAAAGGCAGTGTGTTTACAATTATGCATGAACATTCGACTATGAGAAAGCTCGTTTCAAAGTTGATGCCGCGTTTACTCACAGTCGATCAAAAACACCAACGTGTTGATGATTCAGAGCAGTGTTCGATTTGCTTCCTTATCCACCGCATAGCCCAGATCTGGCCCCCAGCGACTACTGGCTATTCGCTGATCTCAAAAAAATGCTGGCCGGTAAGAAATTCATCTCAAATGAAGAAGTAATTCCTGCAATTGAAGCCTATTTTGAGATAAAAGACAAATCCTTCTACAAACACGGCATCGAGAAGTTAGAGAAGTGTTGGAATGATTTTATTGCCCTTGAAAGATATTATATTAATGAGTAAAATCAATTTTTGGAAGAAAAATTTTGTTTTTCTTAGTTAGTCACAGGTGTTATTGACTGATGTGTTAGGTAATAACTACCAGGAACGTTTCGTGTTTTCAGTACCTTGGAGATAGATGTTAAACCTTGGAAAGGAGCTTGCAAAAGTGGTTATGCAAAATATAAGAGGGTCTCGAGCAGAATCACGCATTTGTTCACACCTAGCGTGGAGAGACTTCAACCTCATTGTCTTCAAATAGAAATCGGTAAAATAATGGATGCTATATTATTAGATGAAATATAATTATTGTAAAAATTAAATTGGATGTAATATAAATATTACATGCATAAAGCGGTGATGCAGATCTCAAAAAGAAATGCTGGAAAAAACCATTAGGGTTAGATGGCAAACCGAATGCTGTGATAAAGGCAGCAATTAAGTCTGAACCTGCATCATTTGCAATACTTCTCACAGCCTGCTATAAGGTAGGAATTATATGTTCTAATTGGAAACTCCACTGGCTGAGTTTTTTGAGACCTTGCAGACAGCCAAAACAATTATTATCATATCGATCACTTGGTATGTTCGATTCCTTAGGCAAGATACTAGGTAATAATCCTTAATCGGTTCAAAGAAACGTAGAATGCACCAAAAATATTATTTGCCTTACAACTCGGCTTTCGTCATGGAAAATCTACGATAGATGCGGTGGATATGGAACAAAGTGGGACAAGATGGAGATAGCGTGGGAAGAAATACTGTGCTGCTGTAACGGTTGACATTAAAAACGCCTTTAACATGGCAAACTGGTCGCAGATAATCCAAGCATTATTTTGCTATGAAATACAGATAACGGCGCTCCACAGGGTTCAGTGCTTGGACCAGGTGCAATCTAACATTTCCATTGGAAAAGTTGAAATTTTTTAGCATACCATTACTCAGAACGTGTTGTCATTTAATTGTGAATTGTCTGTAAATAACAGACACTTGAAAAATTTATCTGGGCCAAAAAATGGAATTAACACGTGAACATTTTCGTGCTATCATTTTTCACAATTTTCGACAAGAGTGCATTGATGAACTTAAATCTTTGTATGGCTATGAAGCACCATTATATTTATACCATTGTGAAAAACTGGTTTAATGAATTCAATCGTGGTCGACGCTCGCTCAACGACGAATTCCGTGAAGGTCGTCCAAAAACGGCCGTTGTGCCACAGAACATTGATGCCGTGCGTGAACTGATAATAAGATAGTATGTCATGTGACATAGCATGAGATAGAGGGCAATTTTCCACCAGCATACATTCGATATTGCATGCACACCTGGCTGTAAAAAAGGTTTGTTCTCGTTGAATCTCACACAATTTGACAATCGCTCAAAAAAAGGCTCGTGTCGATTGGTGCAAAGAAATGTTGAAAAAATACGATCAAAAGACGTTTATAATATCATCACAGGTGTCGAATTATGGATCTATGCGTATGAGCCCGAAACAAAACAACAATCGACCGTGTGGGTCTTCGAAGACGAGCCAAATTCAACGAAAGTTGTTCGTGGAAGAAGCACTTCGAAGCAAATGGTCGCCTGTTTCTTCGTCAAAACTGGTCATGTGGCGACTGTTCCGCTTGAGCAACGAAGGACGGTCATTTCTGAGTAATACACCCCAATTTTTTTGCCTGAAGTTTTCGAAGAAATTCGAAAAACAAACTAGAAAAAACGAATCATTGTTTACCATGACAAGACGAGCTCTCACACATCGGCTCAAACCACCTCCTTTTTGACCGTCGAAAACGTCAGCCCTGACTTGGCACCCAATAACTTTTTTTTATTCCTTTTTATTCTTTTTATACATCAAGAAAAAAATGCGTTGTCAACAATTTTCGTCGCCAGACGGTGCTGTCAAAGCGTTCAAAAAATATGTTTTGGAGGTGTCTCAATCGGAGTAGAAAAAGTGCTTCGACAATTGGTTTATTGGTTTATACTTTGAAAATAAAACAATTTTTGATGATAAATATTCGCATTTTTATTATTAGGCTAGAAATATATATAGCAGCTCTCGTAAATGATTAATAAATAAGGGACTAATAAATAAATGAGTGCTAATCTTATTCAACAATATCACGATTAAAAATAGTAGATAGAATTCACTATTTACTGTGGCTTATGAGCATTTGGGATCGAAAATTACGATAGGAAATAAGAAAGTACGTAGAAAGTATGTATTCATGTATAGATGTCTATAAGAAGTTTATTAAGCCCACTATCATCAGTTGAATTACAGAACGACTAAAATAGAAAACCAACGCTAATTTTTAACTTATAGATGCGAAGTCTGCATAGTAAAAGGTAGTGATCTTAAGCAAGAATGGCTTTGAAGATAATGTTTTGGGAAATATCTAAGATGTTAAAACTAGAAAAAATATAACAATTGACAAATAAAATGAATTCATTTCTACAGATCTAGCTTAACAATTGGCTGAGACAAGCGTAGCATCAATTGGACAATACAAGCGTTAAAAAGATACTGCCTTGTGGTTCTTGTTATAAGGCCGATAGGAAGATAAGCCTTACAAAGCTGGTGCATTGCATGAGATATACTAACTAAAAATTAATACTAATTGTTGGATATTTATACGTTAGTTTATTTACTATAATATTGTAAAGGAAAACAAGTTAAAACTCTGCATGAAGATGAAAGCAGTACAAGAATTTGTATAAGATAAATACATTGTTCTGTTGTCTAAACTCAAACTACATTTCTGATACAAGATTTAAGTCCTAGACACAACTTGGTTTGGCATATGAAGGTTGTTAATATACAATTTATGATTGCTAAGTAGGAAATCCGATCATTCTTTAAAAGTGACAAGTAATAAAATATACTTAGAGAAATTATATATTCTTTGTAGGAATTTAAGTTTCGCTAATAAACTTTAAAGTTAAATGTTCCAGATGAATTTAATTACGTGGAATTATTTTTACGTGGAATTATTTGAACACTATTCAAGACATTTCACTACATACTAGGATGAACTATGATAAATAGTGTCTGTGCAATCATTTGCATTACATTTCATAAGCGGCTAATAATAAAGTTCCACGTTGACTTAATTATTAAAAAAAAAAAGAAAATACTTCGTTACTTACTTCATTATAGTAACTTATACTAGTTACAAGTGTAAAAAATCTAACCTTTTTAGTCAGCTTTTTTGTTTTATCATTAAAAAGATGGAGCTACCTTTATATTTGATATAAATCACCACTAGTAGTTTAAAATGATGTAAACTACGTGTGAACTATCACCACTATGTTTTATATTTATCTTATTTTGATATATAAAAACAGAGAAGAATTCTTTGAATGATTTTTACTCACTTAACATTCTAGATTGATTTTATTTTATTTATTTTCTTAGAAACTTCACTTGTATTTGCGGAATGGATATTTATCTATCTCCACGTCTTAGCTTGGGCTCTATACCGGCGGCTTGTTTTGTAATGCAGGATGATGTTTTCCAGAGCGTGTCAATCCACTTCCATTTTCTTCTTTTGATTTCAGTGGCGGCTTGTGTTTGTTCCGTGCGTTCCTAGAGATCAGTATTGCATATGCGCTTCGGCCACCATATTTTCAGTCTTCTTCTTAAACATTTGTTTAAGAATACTTGGATGCGCGATTGAATAGAGGCCGAGTTTTTCCGCGTTTTGCAACCGTAATAAAAAGTTCATTTGACGTCTGAGTTAAATATACGAAGCTTAGTGTTAGTGCTTATTTGATTTGACTTCCATACATTATTTAATTGCTAGAAAGCTGACTTCGTTTTATTCAGTAGGGCCGAGACTCTACTTCAGCACCACTTTTATTCATAATGATGCTGTCCAAATATGAAAATGATTTTACGTGCTCAATTGTATATTACCCATTCAAATGAATGGAGGATCCCTGATAATGTAACTGCTATACATGACTTTTGTTTTTTCATGGCTTATGTACAGGCCGGCATTGAATGCACAGGAACTGAATATGTCAATTTTGTCCTCTAGCTAAGAATATTTATGACTTAAGAGGCAGACGTCCTCAGCATACTCAGTATCGTCAAGTTTGCTAAAGAGTGTCCATTGTATTTTGCTGCTATCGCTTCATGCAGAACACATGAGGTCGTCCAGCGCCAAAATGAAGAAATGAAGAGTTTTTGTGACAGTATGCAACCCTATTTTACACCAGTATTCATCGCAAAGGGTTCGGATAGCATTCCACCGTGGCTAACACTACAATATAATTCGTTGTACAATGCTTTGATGATGTTTAAAAGTTTGACAGTGACATCTCGTCTTGTAAGAGTATTCCATAGGAACTCTCTGTCCAAGCTATCAAAAGCTTTTCTGCAGTAAATAATAGCGTACACTGACGTACTAAACTCCTTACATTGCTCCAAAATAATACGGATATTAATTAGATCAACTCAGGCACGGTTTGGTCGAAAGCCATATTGATGTCTTCGTAGATATCTCATTTAGATTAGTTGTAGGTTATTCAACTATGATAAACATTAGGGTTTATTTCTTTTAGTAAGGTTAAGTACAGTGCTGAGTTTGCAAAAAAATTAACGTCCTTGTCGTAACTCGTCGATTATCAAGTGTTGCTATTAAGTGTATTTTTTCTTGTGAAGAAGTAAAGTTTGTTATGGTATATGTATTCCTGATTCAGAAATTATTCACATCACTGTAGGCAATTTATTTTCTTTGAAAACTTAATGAAATTTACGATGTCAATATCTAATAGTTCTTTGGTGTCCTCTAAAAACTGTTTTCCACTTATTGTAGCGTAGCTCCTTGCTTTGACTCGGTTTCTACAAAGCAAGTGTGATCTTGATAATAGCGCCTTCTCTTGACATTATCTGTCAAAATCATCTGTTAAAACTTCCAGTCACTATGCATGCCTGCCTATTTGACAATGCCCGTTTATAAAGAAACAGTTAATAACATAATATCGTTTTCAGTATTGCCTGATTTCAATACTGTTGGTTTTTTATTTAGATTAGGTTAAGTTATACCGGCGATCACACTTAGGCCTATTCGCCTATTGTGTTACCGTATATAGAGAAAAACTCAGGGTTTAAAACTACATAGAACCTTTGGCGAAGCTCAAAATGCTGTTTAGTGGCAGGTCTTTTAATTTATCAAGATCTTCAAGAAAGGGGCTCCTAAAGTGTTGAGTCGTCGTCGTGCATAAACTGGGCAAAGACAGAGCAGATGAGAGGCACTCTCATCGTCTTCCCCACAGTTGCGACAGCAAGTATGATTGAAAGGGAGATTCAATTGTCTAGCATGGCTCCCTAGTTTGCAAATTCCTTATTTAATTTTTTATAAATGTTTTCTGATTTTTTTAAATTCGGAATAAGCTGCTATATATAACATGAAATGCAGTGAAAATAAATTTATTAAATTAAAAATTAATTGAAACTAATCGCTCATATTATATAGGAACCGCACAGTTGTACCAAACAAAATTAATAAGTTTAAAGAAAATCATCCATGCAGCAAAACTACAGCTTTTGTCAGTCTCTGCTAAAACTTAAAAACCGAAAACCAAAAATTCGCAGGTTCAGTCCATGGCCATAAACAGGCTCATACTCTTGCTGCCCCATGGGTTGCTAAAGTTTAATCAGGCGTGCAAATTTCTAACGAATTATTTTTGTTTTTTTTGTTTTGAAAATGGTTTCTTTTGCTTAGGTTTTAGGAGAAACTAACTATCTGTGAGCTGAAGGAC
>NC_051847.1:116566074-116570026 GCF_002237135.1 Teleopsis dalmanni
ATTCTTAGAAAGCTGATAAACATTTTCATCCACCGAACCCTCATCATCACTTTCCGTCGCGTTTAGAATTTGATCCAGTAATTTAGAGCTATAGTGCTCAAAAATATCTTCATCTGTATATATCTTCATCTGTAGGAAAACTTGATGTACAAATTTCATTGTTAAGCTCAATATAATCGTTAAGAGAAGCATTGGAAGTTATTTTATTTACTTTAAACCACGCTGCCAGCGACTGGTATTTGCACAACGAAACAACATAAGAAAGAAAAAATTAAACATTTGATTTGGAAAAAGGGATTTCCCCTAACAGCAAAATGAATTTTTACTTAGAACAAAAATTCGACTTATACCTTCTGCTCAAAAAGTACTCGGAATTTGTAAATAAAACACACAAATTTAAATTTTATTTCAAATTTATTTTATCTCCTTCAAAATATGCTCCTTTTGAAGCGATACACATATGCCAACGGTTAACTCGATCTTTCATTCCAGTTTTGTAGGTCCGTGCAGGTATGGCTTTTAGTTCCTTCAGCGAATTCTCTTTTACCGATTCAATCGACTCAAAACGCTTACCACGAAGCGTTGAGTTTCGGGAACAGGAAAAAGTCGCACGGCGCCAGATCTGGCGAATATGGTGCCTTAGCGATGACAGTGGTGCCGTGTTTGATTATAAAATCGCGTACAACAAGAATTTTCCATAGTAAAATTCGCTAAATGCACTTGAGGTAGTCTCACATAACAGCTGCTGTAAACAAACAAATTGACAGATGGCGCTCAAATTTCTACCATATGTCAAGAAAGAGTGTACCAACGTAACGAGAAAAAAATTTTGAAAAAGGTCTATTACTTAAGGAGTAGTTAACAAAAATCCGGATACTTTTTGAGCAGAAGGTAGAATGCACTTTACTCATATTCCTATCGGCACGGAACAAAATTTTTGTTCGAGATATAGAGAAATTCGAGTTATAGAAGTTCGAGTTATGGAAGCAGAATTGTATATAATTTGCTCTCTAAAACCTTGGTGCACTGTTTTTGGTTCGAGTTATAGAAAATTCGAGTTATAAAAGTTCGAGTTATGAAAGTTTGACTGTATTAAGTAAACTGCATATCTTCTTTTTTGTTTTTCCTTCCATTATTTCTTTTTCATACGAATTTTCAAACCACATTGTATTAAAAGTCAATCTATCTGATTTTAAAAGACCTCATTTATGTGCCTCCACACAAAAGTAGAAACTTAACATTCTTATTTCATACTGCTTTACTTCTATTTTAATGGTACCGGGTATTCTCTAGATGAAATTTCGTTCCATCGCGTCAATATTAACTGTAGTCTTCTTTAAATTCCAAGTTTTGTATTTACTCTCCTGTATATGTATATTTCTTATTGAATGAAGATGGGTGTTGTTTATTATCAAACAATTAAAAATTGTTTTGCACCGATGTTTTTTATTTTCCTCTAACAATGATTACTGAAATCAAAATTTAATAGCGAAATTTACATTTTACAAAAAATGAAAAATGAAATTCTCCATCCAGAATCACCATCTTCGGAATAGGGGTTAGAATATTACCGAAACAAGGTACACTTGTTGTAAGAAGCGACTAAAATCCATTAGGAGCCACCCTCTAGTATTTTGAGTATAAATTATAGTGAATAAGTTTCACTTGCGACAATTAATCAGAAGTGTAAATCTAGTACCACGGAAGCTGGGGTAAAAGATGTCTGCTTCTTAAAGGAAGTGTGTTGTGGCTATGGTTAAAACCCGTATATATGCAAATAGAATGATTGTATTCATTTACTTTCATTCAATTTTCATTTGTATTTTCAAATTTCAAACAAAGATATTGGATTAACCTCGTTCCCACCGAGGGTGGTTTATTGATGCTTTATACCGATATGCGTTTTAAGAGCACCAGTGGTGTTAAACCTTCGCGACAGGTAATCACATTAAATAACTCTGAACTCCTTCGAGAATCCTTTATAAAAAATCTATTACTTAAAACTTCTGCATAACCACTACGAATATTTGCTATAACTTTGGACTATAAGCATCGTTATCGCAGTCGACAAAGAGTCAATCAAAGGTTCCGTTCTCTTCTAATAATAAAGTGAGCTTGTTTTTCCCACTGAATCCATTACTAGATAAATTGCGGGTGACACATGGTCGTTTACCCTTTGTCATATATGTAGTCAAAAATTTTTAATATTATATTTTCTGAAACGAGACTTAAATAGTAGAGTAACAGATTGTATTACTACAAACTTTTGTTCAACGAACCTGATCATTTGACCAATTCTTGATGTTCTTATACTTGACGATCTCACCATGTACTTTAATATGCAGCTTCTTTACCTGTCACCTGCTGCTGGATCCCAGCGAAAAATTCTTATACGACAGATTTGGGTTTCCCAATATTAACAATGTGGTTTGAGTTTCCCAGTATCTGGCTAGTCTCCCATGGGTTGTTAGTACATTTTAAATAATTATGAGAGCGAAATCTAACGCGTTTCGTCCCATCTTCACTTCCAATATTACTGTCTTTTTTTTCTACTCTATGTTTCAGTTAACATGATATAAAATACCTCATTACGAAGTCACAATGATCCAAATTAATTAAAACTTTTATTTACTGTTACCGTTGTTTCTTACATTAATTAGATCCTAATCAAAGCGTGCATGTTTTCCTTTTAAACTAGCCACAAAAGCAACGTACCTCCTTTTCCTTAATTTTCAACTTTGTTTATTATATTTATTGGTGGTATTTTATTTGTAAATATCTTACAATTACTTTAGCACTTTCAATTCTCTCATTTATTCAATAAATTGGTACCATAAATGTTTATGTATACATACTATATATCACTATTTACTTTTTATCTAGTAATAATGAACATATATCTACGTTTATACTTCTGTCAATCACTTGAAGTGCTTCATATATAATGAACTCTTAATTGTTTTTGTAATCTCGCAGCTAAAATTATAGTTCTATAGATAATAAACACACGAAATAATCAGCATATATACACACATGCATTAATAATATTCTTATTGTGTGTATATATTTCATCAATTTTCATTGACATTATTTACAGCCCAAGGCCGTCTTTTTCACTTGCATGGACAGTAGAATGATACCGACCAGATATACTGATACACATGTAGGCGATATGTTTGTAGGTATGTAGACAAGATAAAGCTTATACAAGGATATGTATGTGTTAATATTACCAAAGAGAAAAATTTAATTTAAATAATTTTTTTGTATATTTTACTAGTGCGTAATGCTGGAAATCTAATACCACATTCTCAACATTTTCAAGATGAACATTACAGCTGTGAACCGGCCGCATTGGAATTGGGTTGCGTGGTGAACGATATAAGACATATTATCGTATGTGGCCATAGCGACTGTAAGGCAATGAACCTGCTTTATCAATTGAGAGATCCAGATTTTGCATCAAAAGTGAGCAAATAAAATGTTTTCACTTCTTTCATGTAAGCACCTGCATTGAAAATAAACATACAATACATGTACACTCCATACGCTTAAGTCATCATTATCATCCGATATATATTTCAATGTATTTGAACTGTGCATAATTTAGAAATTTTTTTTCTCGCAGCGCAATCGACGGCTGTCTCCATTGCGTGCATGGCTTTGCACACATGCCAACACAAGCCTTGATAGATTTCTCAATTGGCAGAATAATGGTATGAAGGACCCATTAGTGTTCAGTTCGGAGTCACCACACAGACGGTTTGTTGCGTACATTGATCCTGAGAATAGCTTCGCTATTGAAGACAAACTTTCACAAATTAACACACTGGAACAAATGTCAAATATTGCCTCATATGGTTTTCTGAAGGCACGTCTCGAATCGCATGATTTGCATATACACGCGTTATGGTTCGATATCTACACGGGCGACATATACTACTTTAGTCGC
>NC_051847.1:116570126-116595740 GCF_002237135.1 Teleopsis dalmanni
TCATTTAAAATTCGCGCGCTGTATATTTTCCGATATTTTAAGTTTATGTAGTTTGGCAGCACTGTCCTTAATTACTATGCCAAAAATGAGCGCGATCTGTCAGACAGTTCGTTTACGGCAGCTGTTGAAACCAGTTCACCTCAGTAGGGCGTTGCGAAAAAAACAATGGAAAAAAATATTGAACAAAGAGTTTGCATCAAATTTTGTGTTTCGAACGAAATTTCGTGTGCAGAATCGTTGCGAATGCTACAAAAGGCTTATGGGGAATCAGTTTTATCGAAAACTCAAGTTTATGAGTGGTACAAAGCCTTCCAGGACGGTCGTACGACCGTCGAAGACATTTCGCAACGCACTACTGAGGTGAACTGGTTTCAACAGCTGCCGTAAACGAACTGTCTGACAGATCGAGCTCATTTTTGGCAAACTTATAATTAAAAGGGAACCAGTGTCTGCCAACAACTAATCATAAATACTTTAAAATATTCCGAATAAATATACAGCATGGCGCGAATTTTAAGATGAGAATTTGCCGAACCGTGCGTTCATTTCTAATGTATGAATCACAAGTATATTAAATTGCATTTATCGTTCATTAATCCACAAAAACTGGATTATATAACCAGTTTTAACTTACTACATTATAATTGTAGGATACTATCGACCTATGCATGATCTTTTATACAGCCTATCCTAACTCGAGGGAACGGGTGTGAACGCCAATGACAACAGCGGACCGGGGTAACTCTGTACAAATAGTTACCTCTGTTTTAAACTACTAAGGAAAAATAACAATTGCCTTGGTTCTGTGCATAGTAAGTATATTTTATTTATACAGGAGATTCTATACAAAACTTAGCTGCATTTTTTTAGTCTGAAAATCTTATATATAAAAATGAATTGAAAAATGTGTTGGTAAGCGTATAACTCAACAACGTCTGGACCAATTTGGTCAATTATATTTTTTAAATATGAGTTGAAGTCGAAGGATGGTTTTTACGGCGAGAAAAAATCGAATTATTGCTAATTTCAAATTGGTTCAGGCGTTGTTAAGTTATGCGCTTATCAAAACATTTTTCGATTCATCTTTACATATAAAAAGACAAGAACATAACCGGAATAGATAAGTTTGTGTGTTGTAATAAGTTGTTGATTATTGTAGGTATGTTAATTAAATCCCCATGACTTCCTTTGCAGATCATTATCTCTACTATCCAAGCGAGCTACCCACTTTTTACATATTTGTCACCTTTAGGTTTCCACTGTCCCTTGAGATTATTTTCCAATCAGGTTTGAACCCTTATTCGCCTCTTAGTTTGAAACCCTCTGGCAGTCGGGGTTTTTTAATGGATCCCAAAAGGGTGGCCAAAGTTCTTGAAAGAAAAGAAACTGAACCCCACACACCAGGGTGACTGTTCTGTTCAGAAGATTTTTTTGCCCCGACTATAAAATAGGTAGAAACAAAAAACTGCCACATTCCAAATCTTTTTGACAGAACGAAGTCTGTCGGGTCCGCTAGTGTTTATATAGAAATGTTTTAAAGAATTATTGTTTTTTATAGTGGTTCTCAGCTATCAGGCTTTATATTTCCTTATTTTTCCGATATTGGCATTTTCGTGCTTTTTGGTGGTAATTGGTCACTAAATTCATATACATTCATATACATTTAAGCTTAGTTGAATAGAAGGTAGATGCATACTGATTCGTTAGTGGAGTGAAGAGGTTTACTTTTTAATTATTTTAATATATTAAAAATGTTTGGATAGAGATTTTTATGGAGTATTTTCGAAAAATTTTTTATTTTGTATTTTTGTTTTTGGTATTGTTACATGCAATTTTTTATTATTTCTATTGGAATTTTTTATTTTTTTATTTTGTCATCCACAATTAAATTTGAAAAAAAAATTTGCATTTATACACAACTTTTCACAATATTCATTCCAAAAAAAAATAAAAAATAAAATAAAACAAGGTAATATGTAGTTCACTTGTTTTATAAATAAATTAAAAATTGTTCATTAAAAACTATATATATAATTGAAAGTTGTAAAAAAACAACTCTTATGTTATATTCAACTAAATATTGTCGTGTTCTTATTCATTTTATGTTTGTTTTATAAAATAATGATGTAAACAATTATGAATTAATAGTATTAGTAATATTTTATTTTTTCTAATTTTGATTTATTTGGCTGTGGTTAGGTAATAGAATGCATCCAATATATTTAATTTTTGTTTTCTTTAAATTAGCTAATTAATGAAAACTATTATTTCATTAAAATTTAAATTTACAAAAAAATTTTAATTTTGTAAAATTACCTCAATGTGCAAATTGAATTTTTTTATTAAAAAAAAAAAAAACTTTATACCTCACCCTAAAAGTATGCTTTTAATTTCTGTTTAAATTTTAATTTTAGGTATGTTAATGGTTTTTATAATTTGGATTATGTTTAAAATTTTTGATAGTACTGTACGTTACCTATTATACCTTATATATATAATTTCGAAAAAATAATAAATCTTACAGTCTTTGTTGAAGAGAAAATTAAATACATAATATATATTATTGTAATATAATACATTAAGTAATAAAAATTAATTCGTTTCGCCTACAGAAAAATTATTTAAAATTAAATTATTTAAAATTATTAAATTATTTAAAATTATTTAATTAACGTGTTTAGTTTATTGAACAAAATAAGTCAATTCCGAAATAATATAAGTTGTTGTCTTACAATTCTCAAATTAAATATCATAGAACAAAAATAATAAATTCTATAAGATGTCGCAGTTCGCTCTTATACACTTTAGAGCTTTCGTTGAAGCATACCAACATTAGGTGTCCAATGAACACAATCCACATTTTCTACACACCGTATATTTTGTTATTATGATTTTAACAGAAATTAATACAATTCTGTTAAAGAAAGTAAGATCACAACATACATTTGTAACAATTGTTTATATGACGGCTTTACTAGGCAAAGCAAATTGTTGCTAATTTTTACTGCTTTAAGCAGATCAATTTTTTGTAAAAATTTATTAATGAAAGAAAATGTTTGCTTATTTACTTGAAGAAAACAAGCAATGTAAAAAAAAAATGAAGGGACATATGTACATATGCATATATTCTCTATATATATATATTTATATCACTTTATAAAAATTTATTTGAAGAAAACAAGTTTCAAATCATATTTTAATTGTTTTTATTTTATGTGTACTTGTTTTGATAGCCACAGTATTTTATAAATTTTAGAAGCAACGATAATTTGTCCATTGGCACTTAATTTCAATTAAACTGCCTTGAATAGAGTTAGGTACATTATAATTATGATATATTCAATTATAAAATACATACGTCTTTTTGTTGAGGGTGGAACGTATGTAACCAAAACATATCCACAAAAGTTATATGATGTAATATAATTAATTCTACAAACTTATACTAAATAATTCATTTTTATGTGTATAATAATTATACTATACTATTTTTGTTGTATACCATTTGGAATTGACCGTTTTACATTCTTGTAATGATAGAGTTGTCACATGATCAGCTTTCCCGAAAAAGCAAGCGACCATATGTTTTGAAGGTCTTTCGAGCGCGAACAACTTTTGTTGAATTTGGTTCATCTTAAAACACGCATACAGTCGACTGTACCGGCTTATACGCATAGATTCGTATCCATAGACTCGTCTCCTGTTACAATCTTATAGGTATATGTCGTTTGAAGCACTGCCATTGTACTTCTTGAGCATTTGTGTGCTGTGTGCACCAATCGACGAGCATCTTTTTGAGATTTTGTCAACTGATGGGGGATCTAACGAGAACAAACCTTTCTCACAGCTAAATGATCGTAGAATATTTTATATTTGCTGGTGGAACTGATGTCTAGGGTTCTAATACCCTTAATCTCACAGCATATCGCATGACGATATTGCATTATCAGTTTTTTACGAATTTCGTCACAGTTCGCAATTAAGATTATTATTGCATTAGCGTTTCACAGTAGCCAAGCATGGAGCGATGTAAGTAAGTTGATCAATGCACACTTGTCTTGATAATCCAAGTCGAAAGTCGTAATAAATCATCGCACGAAAATTCTCTTACATTAATTCAATTTTTTCGCGAATACTCAATTTAAAAATCACTGTAAATAACAGAAATAACGCTCTTTTGACAAAAAGTCTAAGGTAGATTATGTTTAATAATGTCAATGCGACAGATGAAAAGTGAAATGACACCTGACCACAATCATAAATAGTGACCCTTGCTAATAATAATATGATCCAATAAGGGTCAAATATTTCAATTTATGACTTCAACTAAATTAATCATTATGCCAGTTGATAATTAGGTCAAAGTTCCTATTGGGATCATGTGATATTATAAAACTAATTTAGAAGAATTTCCGGCGTTTTGTTGCTGATAAGAACGAATTTAACCTAACTTCTAGATTTTTATATAAAGAGGAATCGAAGTTCATACAGATCTGTCTTTACTAATTGCTCACCAGACGATGTTTTCAAAAGCGATCATTTATAAACAATTATTTCAATTATTGGTGCTCATCATAAAATTAAGTACAATGTTAACATTTGATCAAAAACTACTTCAAATTATAATTCTTTTTAGATTTAATAATTTTGTTAAGTCTTTTACAAAATCAACCATTTTAGTTTTTAAAAATGCAATCAACTTAGAATAATCTTTATTATAATAATTTAATTTGATTTAACGCAGTGTTCTTCTGTAATTGAATAATATTTCATAAAATTATTTATATGCGAAATATTAAGTCAAGTTAAACTTTTCAACAATTGAAATTATTAAAGAACGTTTTGATAACCCTGTATAAGCTGTTTACACAGCACTAAATTTTGAATTCAAGTATTTGAAATCGTTTATGCTGCTTCTACCACATTCCACGAACTTCCCCACACTGTCGCAAGCTTTTTGATTAATTTCAATGAGCTTACAGTCTCAAATTCAAGTGAACTCACCTCAAAAGTACATTGACTAGACCAGTTTGAGTTGAGACGCGGTAGGAATTTATTCGTTGGTTTGCGGAGAATTTGAATGCGGCAATTAAGAGTGCATATGTATATATACAATATAAAGAATTTGTTCAAATTTTAATAGCTATTAATTAAATCATATTAAAACTTTTTTAATATTAGTGAAGAAATTAATATAATTAACTAAAATTAAGTGAAACATTTTAAGCAAATATGGAGCGCATTTTGCGTGGAATAATGCGTTATCGCAATACAACGCGTGAGCAAATGGTGAAAGAATTTCAGAAAGTTCGTGATAACCCTGAGGTGAGGAAACGATAAAATAGGAAAATCTATGAAAAGTGATTGTATTAATCTTAATTTAATTAAAATTTAATCTGTTAGTCTGTTTTAAGCGGTTAACCTTTTCATAATTTTATTGCATATACGGCAGTGTACTTGTGCCGCAACGAAAATAACTTTAAAAAGATATAAAGCCAAAGTGAATGAGTCTCGTGCACGTTTAAGTTTGTTGATATTTTTAAAAAAACTTGCACAACGCACACATACACATACGATGCTTCTTTTTTGCGTATCACCTGCCCTTGTGCCCATATCAGCGCAATCAAGCACTGTTGGTGAGCTTTGTTCTTTAAAGTTTTGTTTTTTTTGTTGTCTGCGTCACGCTCTTTACTCCTTTAGTTATTTATAAACACAGTAGTTGTTTTTACAACTACAACTACACACAGTTTTAACCTGCATCAGCTGTTGTTCGTGTGAAGTGACTGTTGCTCATTGACGTTTGCAATGAGCATAAAAAAATTATTTTCAAATGTGTAAGCAATGTAAACAACATTTTTCGTGATTTCCTTTCGAGCGATTTGTACAAAAATAAATAAAAAAATGTGTTAGAAGTTCGCTAAAATGGTCGTATTTTAGAAGTGCTAAGTAAAAATCATTAACCGCTTATTTAGAACCTCGTCTGAGGTAAAATAATTCGTATATAGAATTAATTAAAATGCTAAAATAAATTAGTAAATTAAACTTAATCGTTTTCGAAATTCAGGTTTATTTATACTTTTTTAATATTTATTTATTTATTTATTTATTTTTTGTTTTGTTATTCAAATTAATGAGTTTAAAGTTTAATTTTTTATTTTTATTTACACAAAAGAAATAACAATAAATATTTTTTTGAATGACTCTTAATCGGTCTTTACCATTGACTCTACTGTCAATTAATGTATATTAAATCTATTGCAATGTTCGTAGCGAAGGGGGACACATCGAACAGCCTAAATACAGCAAATTCGCAGTATAGTTCCTGAGAACGAGATTGATTTGAACTCTCATTCATTAAAATCCATTAGATATGAAAGACCAATCGTAAATATTTACATACTTCTAAATTATTTGATCAAAATCAAGGTAGCTTTGGATCATACAGTCAAACTTCCATAACTCGAAGTCCAATTTTGCAAAGAAAACGTTCGACTTATGGAGACTTTGAGTTAGAGAATTTTTGAAATTTATTTATTTGAAATCACATAAAGCACAGAAGTTATAGTAAAGGAAAATATTCAGAAGCAACATAAGAAAGAAAAAATTAAACATTTGATTTGGAAAAAGGGATTTCCCCTAACAGCAAAATGCATTTATACTTAGAACAAAAATTCGACTTTTACCTTATGCTCAAAAAGTACTCGGATTTTGTAAATAAAACACACAAATTTAAATTTTATTTCAAATTTATTTTATCTCGGTTTTATCAACGGTTAACTCAATCTTTTCTTCCATTTTTGTAGGCCCGTGCAGGTATGGCTTTTAGTTCCTTCAGCGAATTCTCTTTTACCGATTCAATCGACTCAAAACGCTTACCACGAAGGGGCAATTTGAGTTTCAGGAACAGAAACAAGTCGCACGGCGCCAGATCTGGCGAATATGGTGCCTTAGCGCTGGCAGTGGTGCCGTGTTTGGTCAAAAAATCGCGTACAACAAGAATTTTCCATAGTAAAATTCGCTAAATGCACTTGAGGTAGTCTCACATTAACAGCTGCTGTAAACAAACAAATTGACAGATGGCGCTCAAATTTCTACCATATGTCAAGAAAGGGTGTACCAACATAACGAAAAAAAATTTTGAAAAAGGTCTATTACTTAAGGAGTAGTTAACAAAAATCCGGATACTTTTTGAGCAGAAGGTAGAATGCACTTTACTCATATTCCTATCGGCACGGAACAAAATTTTTGTTCGAGATATAGAGTAATTCGAGTTATAGAAGTTCGAGTTATGGAAGCAGAATTGTATATAATTTGCTCTCTAAAACCTTGGTGCACTGTTTTTGGTTCGAGTTATAGAAAATTCGAGTTATAGAAGTTCGAGTTATGAAAGTTTGACTGTATTTAGTAAACTGCATATCTTCTTTTTTGTTTTTCCTCCCATTATTTCTTTTTCATACGAATTTTCAAACCACATTGTATTAAAAGTCAATCTATCTGATTTTAAAAGACAAATTAGGTATCTCCAAACAAAAGTAGAAACTCAACATTCTTATTTCATACTGCTTTACTTCTATTTTAATGGTACAGGGTATTGTCTTGATGAAATTTCGTTCCATCGCGTCAATATAAACTGCAGTCTGCTTTAAATTCCAAGTTTTGTATTTACTCTCCTGTATATGTATATTTCTTATTGAATAAAGATGGGTCTTGTTTATTATCAAACAGTTAAAAATTGTTTTGCACCGATGTTTTTTATTTTCCTCTAACAAGGATTACTGAAATCAAAATTTAATAGCGAAATTTGCATTTTACATAAAATGAAAAATGAAATTCTCCATCGAGAATCTCCTTCTTCGGAATAGGGGTTAGAATATTACCGAAACAAGGTACACTTGTCGTAAGAGGCGACTAAAATCCATTAGGAGCCACTCTCTATTATTTTGAGTATCACTAATAGTGAATAAGTTTCACTTGTGACAATTAATCAGAAGTGTAAATCAATTACCACGGAAGCTGGGGTGAAAGATGTCTGCTTCTTAAAGGAAGTGTGTTGTGGCTATGGTTAAAACCCGTATATATGCAAATAGAATGATTGTACAAAGATATTGGATTAACCTCGTTCCCACCGAGGGGGGTTTATTCGTGTTTTATACCGATATGCATTTTAAGAGCACCAGTGGTGTTAAGCCTTCGCGACAGGTAATCACATTAAATAACTCTGAGCTCCCTCGAGAATCCTTTATAAAAAATCTATTACTTAAAACTTCTGCATAACCACTACGAATATTTGCTATAACTTTGGACTATAAGCATCGTTATCGAAGTCGACAAAGAGTCAATCAAAGGTTCCGTTCTCTTCTAATAATAAAGTGAGCTTGTTTTTCCCACTGAATCCATTACTAGATAAATTGCGGGTGACACATGGTCGTTTACCCTCTCTCATATATGTAGTCAAAAATTCTCCATATTATATTTTCTGAAACGAGACTTAAATAATAGAGTAACAGATTGCATTACTACAAACTTTTGTTCAACGAACCTGATCATTTTACCAATTCTTGATGTTCTTATACTTAACGATCTCACTATGTACTTTAATATGCAGCTCCTTCACCTGTCACCTGCTGCTGGATCCCAGCGAAAAATTCTTATACGACAGATTTGGGTTTCCCAATATTAACAATGTAATTTGAGTTTCCCAGTATCTGGCTAGTCTCCTATGGGTTGTTACTACATTTTAAATAATTATGAGAGCGAAATCTAACGCGTTTCGTGCCATCTTCACTTCCAATACAAGTGTTTTTTTTCTACTCTATGTTTCAGTTAACATGATATAAAATACCTCATTACGAAGGCACAATGATCCAAATTATTTAAAACTTGTTTTTACTGTTACCGTTGTTTCTTACATTAATTAGATCCTAATCAAAGCGTGCATGTTTTCCTTTTAAACTAGCCACAAAAGCAACGTACCTCCTTTCCCTTAATTTTCAACTTTGTTTTTAATATATTTATTGGTGGTATTTTATTTGTAAATATCTTACAATTACTTTAGCAATTTGAATTCTCTCATTTATTCAATAAATTGGTACCATAAATGTTTATGTATACATACTATATATCACTATTAACTTTTTATCTAGTAATAATGAACATATATCTACGTTTATACTTCTGTCAATCACTTGAAGTGCTTCATATATAATGAACTCTTAATTGTTTTTGTAATCTCGCAGCTAAAATTATAGTTCTATAGATAATAAACACACGAAATAATCAGCATATATACACACATGCATTAATAATATTCTTATTGTGTGTATATATTTCATCAATTTTCATTGACATTATTTACAGCCCAAGGCCGTCTTTTTCACTTGCATGGACAGTAGAATGATACCGACCAGATATACTGATACACATGTAGGCGATATGTTTGTAGGTATGTAAACAAGATAAAGCTTATACAAGGATATGTATGTGTTAATATTACCAAAGAGAAAAATTTAATTTAAATAATTTTTTTATATATTTTACTAGTGCGTAATGCTGGAAATCTAATACCACATTCTCAACATTTTCAAGATGAACATTACAGCTGTGAACCGGCCGCATTGGAATTGGGTTGTGTGGTGAACGATATAAGACATATTATCGTATGTGGCCATAGCGACTGTAAGGCAATGAACCTGCTTTATCAATTGAGAGATCCAGATTTTGCATCAAAAGTGAGCAAATAAAATGTTTTCACTTCTTTCATGTAAGCACCTGCATTGAAAATAAACATACAATACATGTACACTCCATACGCTTAAGTCATCATTATCATCCGATATATATTTCAATGTATTTGAACTGTGCATAATTTAGAAATTTTTTTTCTCGCAGCGCAATCGACGGCTGTCTCCATTGCGTGCATGGCTTTGCACACATGCCAACACAAGCCTTGATAGATTTCTCAATTGGCAGAATAATGGTATGAAGGACCCATTAGTGTTCAGTTCGGAGTCACCACACAGACGGTTTGTTGCGTACATTGATCCTGAGAATAGTTTCGCCATTGAAGACAAACTTTCACAAATTAACACACTGGAACAAATGTCAAATATTGCCTCATATGGTTTTCTGAAGGCACGTCTCGAATCGCATGATTTGCATATACACGCGTTATGGTTCGATATCTACACGGGAG
This sequence comes from Teleopsis dalmanni, assembly GCF_002237135.1. Lineage (NCBI taxonomy): Eukaryota > Metazoa > Arthropoda > Insecta > Diptera > Diopsidae > Teleopsis > Teleopsis dalmanni. Next base: position 116,580,319 of record NC_051847.1, read on the forward strand.
ACATATACTATTTTAGTCGCGGTGCCAAGCGTTTTGTAGCTGTAGATGAGAACTCTGTAGAGAAATTATCAGAAGAAATTAGGCGTTTCTACTCGTAATACTACAACAACTGAAGAGATATGCAAATCATTTTAACTGTGATAACAAAATATATGCATTTATTTCAAAGAATATTATACTTTAGTTAAATTTTCAAGTTTTTATATATGTATAAGTGTAAAAAATTTATATATTTTCTTATTTAAATAGAAATTTAAGAATTTGTAGTAAATTTTTTTAAAATTTGTATAAACTTTGTAAGAATTTGTTATATGTTTTGTTAAATGACAAAAAATCAAAAAAAAAAAAAACTGCAAATGTTGGAAGCTTTTGTGTGCCTTTAGATTAATTGCACATTAAAAATGTATCAATTAAAGCCTATCAATATTTAATATTTAAAATAATTTATATTAAATGGTAAACAAAATCTAGGATTAAATCAAATTTAGAGAAACAAAAACAAAAAACTTAAATACTAAAGCAATTATTTATATAACTCATCCACTGCCATAGCGGAATAATGTAGACTTTATGTTTGTCTGCTCCATTGGTATCAGTGATACTGATGATGGCTTATAGCGTTACTGTTTGGATTTTCAAGCTCCTCAAAATATTTCCGCGCATTGCGTATATTGACTAAAGTAGCTTCAGATGGTATTGAGGGATCCGACATGACAACCATTACGTATGTATTGCTGGTAAAGGTATCAATAAATGCCGCAAACGCACTATTACGTACTTCCATAGACTGGAACTTGGCACCTAGTTTAGAGCAACTTAACTTAAATTGCTTTATAATATTCGATACTTTTTCAAAACGATGCGAATCACGATTTTTTTTACTCTGGCAATGTGAAATAACTAGGAAAGTCGCTTTTTCGAATAATAAAACCTCATCAGCGTCGATGACATTTGCAAAATGTGTTAGTGAATTTTCAAGTGCAGCTACATTTGGTATTAGCATTGTTACTATACTGGACCAGGCTCTAATAAGAACAAGAAAGGTTTATTATGTCAATAATAAAATGCATATATTTTTATGATAATAGATAAAATAAATTTTTATGATAAAATGCATAAATGTATGATAATGTATATAAAATTTTTTTTTTTATTTTTTTTTTTTATATATATTATGTATTATTAATTTTTATTTATATATATATATATATATATAATATATATATAATATATATATTAAGGTCTTATATCAGTATAAAAAAGTATGTTACAAACCCAACACAATAGATTGTACTCTTTAAGTTTTTGAAATTCATATCGTATAAGGAATGGTGATATATAATTAGAGAATATATTCATATACACACAATGTTGCAATTATAAAAAATGTCGAACGTCACTAACGGATTAAGACCGTAACAAAACACCATATTCTTCAAAAAATAAAATTGAGTAGGATTCAAGAGGTAAAATATTTCTATTTTTCACTGTGTACTCTACAGTGAAATCAGTCAACTATAATAGGTTGATACAACGATAAGAAAGCGCAAAAGCATAATGTCTCTTCAGACTATAGATATATGTTAGTATCTATTGTTAAAAGAAAATTCTAAAATATTTTTCTGTAACCCATAAAAGATGCAAGCTAAAGCGCAAAGATAGAATAATATATACCTATAGGTAGATAGGTAGATTATCTAATAATAGAAAATATCTTAATAGCTTATAAATTGAATTTTACTTATATGCGAAAATTGTAACATTATTTCCCTTATCTTGTACCTGTTCCACTAAAAGATTTACGACCATTGCAAAGCCATACTTTTTAATGTCTATGCTTGGCGATAAGAATTAATATATGACAAACCACTGAGAAGAAATATGATGACCTTATATTAAAGAGTGACATAAAACAAAAATATAAGGAAACAATAATCGAAAAATTTAAAAATATATCTGACACCTACTTTGGGTATATGAATCATGGTTGTTGCTAAAAGATTTAACAGGATTTATTAATGAAGTTGTTGAAGTAGAACCGCAGACCACAACTGAATAGCGCGATTTGGCATACAGAGCGACTAATAAAAAATAATGCAAAAAAGGGTTTATATCAGAGAAGATACTAGACAAAAATTCGATCGACTCTTAGAGAAAAAAAAGTTTACAGCTCAAATAGAATACATGATATACATATATAAAAAAATAAAAAACAACCCACATATTTTCAGCCACGAATTTATATTTGCAAGAAAAGTGAAGACAAGCTTATTCATGATTGAAAGGAATATTGAAGTAGACACAAAAAAGCTGACATATGGAAGAGAGGATTACATGGACAAAGTCATCATTTTGATTCTCATATATGCTACTCTGATTACATTAAATTTTTGTACCATATACATATAAATTAGTATGGCAAGTATTCTGTGACTTTTATACCCGTATTTTAGAATGCAACGGAATAGCTGCACAAAAACCTATTTGCAGGTGAAGAATAGAACAGGGGAAGAGATAGAATACCTTTACAATAGGAGGAACATACTTTCATATATAAAATTATAGCCTAAAAGAAATTATAGCCTAGCGCAACTTCTATCAGGACACGTTTGTTTCCGTGCTGAAGCTGAACAATATCTGGTTTGTATGAGCTGACATAAGAGAACAACAGTTAAATCATTAGTTACTATGATGTAAGTGAAGGTATACAATGAACAATAGTTGCGCAGAAAAAAAAATAGGTCTGAAAATTAGGATCATAAATCCACTGTCAATATGATATATGATCCACTGTCAAACAAGTGTATTTAAAATACTTTTAATAATTGGGAGTAAAATATGATGCACTATAACTATTTGTTAATTAAGATTAATGAATATAGAAGATGATAGAAAAATGTAACACATTTATTTTAAGTACTACATACTTAGTACATGTCAAAAAAATGACAGAATCATGTATATAAGACTATTTTCAAGTTTTATACTATTAAAGCAGATTTTTAGATTACTATTCAAACATTCGATATTAGTTGCCGAGTATGTATATAAAAGCACACATTAAAGAGTAGAAATTAGTAAAATAGTATTTCGAAGATATCTATTTCTTCATATATTTAGAAAACTAAATTATATAATATCTCTTTTAAGTACACCCAGTTACATACACGTACAACTACGATTAAATAATATTATTAGAGAATCATTCATCACTATCTTTAGTTAGTGTTTATTATTAATTTCATATTACTATGGAAGTTCCACCAAACAAGGTAATGAAATATACATAGACCAAGGTCTGGGATGATGCAGTTGCATTTAAATTATTTTTCTCTTTTAAAGTACTGTTTTCCATAGTGGAAACTCTTTCTGTTATGCAAATTATACAATTTTTCCTAAATTGTTAATTATGTTACATACCTGTATAATGTTTCGTCCCAAATACTAGTCCTAAAACAGGTGACATTTCCTGGTTTAGAAAGTCGTATTAGGTCTTCTTCACGATCTTTAAAAAGTGCTTCACGCTGTTCCTCCGCCACCAAATCCATTTTATGTATTAAACAAAATATTTTAGCCTCTGGTGAATTCTAAATATAATTAAATTTTATTTTTTTAAAATTTAAGGCTATCTTAATAACAACTTACCTGCAACAATGCTTCGAGGCAAGATTGATAGTAGTGTACATCACGCTCTAGTTCACGGCTTTCCACATCGAACACATATATAAGAACCTCAACATTTCGAAATATATTATCACGTTGTGTTACAAAATATTGTTGCATAAAACCTTCCTGACCACCACAATCCCACAGATTCAAAACCAAATTACCAAGAAATCGCACGTGTGAATGTTCCACATCAACTACAAATGATATTTAAATATTAATTTGTATAATAGACAGTTGGGAAATATATTACTTGTAGCTCCTAGACGTGTTGTATCTCTGGCTATGTAGTTAGCAAATATAATGGAACGCATACTGGTCTTACCAGATCCACTTTTACCCATAAGCAGTACCTAAATAAATTAAAATGCATTAACAAAAATCTATAGCACGGATTATATACCTCATGATTTCATACTTTTTTCTTCATGTTAACGATATATTTATTTTCGATTAAATACTTTTCAAAATTTTAACTAAATGCACACAATGACGCCCAACTATGTTGATAAAAATATTTTGATAAATATCAGCTGACGGCTGTCAGTAGCTCCTTTACTGCTTACGTTGCCAACCACATATTCTGTTTCGAATTGTTTAACAACAACAGAAAAGCTTAAAAATTAAATATTTTCATATTACGTATTGAAAACTTAGTATTTCAATTAATTTTGTATAAATTAAGGACGTTTATTATATATTAAAAATGTATGCATGTAAATATTTTCATATTACGTATTGAAAACTTAGTATTTCAATTAATTTTGTATAAATTAAGGACGTTTATTATATATTAAAAATGTATGCATGTCCAAAGCCTTCACAGTCTGAACTCTTCTTGTATAATTATATGAAAATGATCTATGCTGTCATATATATGTATGTGTTTCAGCATAAAACGGTCTGCGTTGTAAAGAAAACAATTACAATGCTATGAATTAGTAATTGGTTTGGCTCACATTCTGGTACTATGTAAATTATAGATTTATTAAAAGTATTTATATTTATATTAATATTTAATATTATTAACAGTTAATAATATTTAGAAAAGTTTTCGTGTTAAATTTTGTGATAAATCGGTTGACAAGCATTTTTTTATTCTGTGAAAACTTTCTGTTGCCCAGAAAACTTGTAGATTTGCTTTTATGTAATTAAAACTTGTAAGCCAAAGTGCATATTGCACTTATAGCAGTTAAATCATGCATACAAAATGCATGCATTGCATACAAAATTTCAAGCGCAAATGAGGTATTCCATCACATTCTGCATTCAACGACGTTCGCATGCGTTCCAAATACAAAGGAATACATTGAACAAACCCTAAATTAAAGCTCTTAATGGCATTTTGACAGTTTGAGAAAGGTGTTTTTGACATATTTACAAAAAAAAAGGTAAACAAATGTTTGGTGGTTGCATTTTCTTGAAAACGATGCACCTCTTATTAGAACTTCTACTTCCCAAAAAGTAATTAATTGAAGTTAAAAATATGTTTTAAGTTTATATTGTAAGGTTTGAAGGTATATTTAACCTTCATGCAAGTTTTTTTTGGCATAGGTCAAAAATCAATTTAACAGGCGAGTTGAAAAATCAGCTGTTTAAAATGAAAACAAACAAATTACATCGAATGTAAACACTTTCAAATGACTCATTCAAAATGAGCCATTTTCGGCCAATGTGAACGCCATATTACATTCTAGTTTCAAAAATATTTTTTGTTTTTATAGTTAAGTACGAAAATCATATTTTCAACAAAACTATAAAAATAATACAAAATCTTTTTATTAAGATTTTATCTTGTATGATTTATTAACGAAATAAAATATATACAATATAAATACATGAACGCCAGGGAGAGCAATCTCTTAATGTAAATAAGCATAATGGCTCTTATGTTTCAGATTATATTGCACAGCAAGCAAAAGTAGAAGAATTGTAATATGATAATATTGCTCTTCACTTTTATGTGGGTTATCTAATCTGCACATATTATTAACACAAAGCTAATAAATTTACCATATAAAAACTTGTATTGGCATTCTAAGTAAAAAAGATACTGCAAAGATAATAATAATAGACTTACCTAATTAGGATTCATTCTAAGTTATTGTTTCGAAGCAAATTATAGTCTAAAATTTGTTAAGAATATTTGTACCTCATTCAAAATTGTTGATTTGTGTTTCACGTTTTCCACCAACTATAAACAACTTTCACGTAGCAAACTGAATCTTAAATTAATATATAATAACAACTTACTTGCAAAAAAAAAAAATCCAAAACAGATTACGGTGTTAAACATACTATTATATAAGAATGTCACCTTGGAAATTTGTTGTTGCAAAACATACTTGCCTGTTTATCATTTGAGTAAATTAGATGAACGCTGGTACGGAATTAGACACACGGATAAATTCCAATTCAACCTTATATTTATAGATATATTTGACATATTACGTGGTGGAGGTTCCAAGTGCGAATATAGCAGACGACGCTACTAAACCTACCAGGATATATACCGGTAACACTTGTTACCTTAAATACAATTCATGTAATATTAATATAATTTATCAAGCTTAGAAGACAGTCTACCTTTTTGGTCCACATTTTTTTAATAAAATACTGACTAAATTCAAGTTAATAATAAAAATAACAAATTTGTTAAAGAAAACGCTTCCATAAACACGAAGTAGCACCTGTCAAACCCAATTGAATTGCTTACGTTGCCAACTCACTTTTACGGGAAACATTTTTTTATGAATAAATGCAAACTAATAAGAATTTTACCAAAATACATAACTGAATGCTTTATATAATTTTACATTTTATTTTTATTAACTATTTACTGTTATAAATTCATTATATAAGTCACATGTTATTATTTTTTGCATTGAAACCAATAAAAATAATTTTTCAAATGTAACGACATTTTATAAGCTTTTCACACACTTAGGTATGTTCAGTGAGTTAATCATCTTAAATTCAAATGATTAAAAATTACTATTTTAATGGTATTTATTTTGACTGAATGTAAAGAAGTAAAATCATGTTTAATATCTCATCAGTATTAAAACTGAGTTCAATAGATAGATTATACTGACATACAAAAACAAAATTTCTCCAAAGCATGTGTATTAAATTATGGACTTTGCAACCTTCACGGAAGCTAAAAAATTTTCAACGAAGTGTTTGTGTGATAAAAAATATAAACTAATTGTTTTAATGAATTTTTATTGAAAACTTAAATATCACATCTTTGTCGGCCACCAGATTGGCTAATCTTATGTCTATTTTATTTGAAGGACAACGAACCCATGGAACATTTTCTTTATTTTGTCCCACTTAGTCAAAACTTTAATATCATTGATCACTTGGCAGACTTTGTTGATAAATAACGCTACTAAATATTTAATTAAAACATTAAATAAGTAATTCCAGTTACTTGTGCGTTTTTTAGTTATTTAAACATGTTGACTTATCTATTAATTATACTATATAATTACAACTTTCTAAAGGTTTGTAGAAAAATACGAATACTATAGGCTTATATTATAACTTTCAAAAGTATTATTATTAGTATTATGATTTTTAATATACAAAAGATATTACTTTCAGTTTATCCAAATTGAAAGATATGATCATGCTAGTGCAATTATCAGTAACCGTAACTATCAAAACTCTATCAAAATCTTTTTAAATTCATAACAAAATAATGCGATTTAACGAAATGTTTTAAATAGATTACAGTAGCATTTTGAACAAAAATAGATACCACAAAAACTTTGAAATAAAACGCGATTGATTCCATGATATCGAAAAGAGTAGCAGAACTTTACAGTTATGCTGTGCCTAATATGCATTGTAAAGGAATGTCTTGAGTGATGGTACCGATACTGAAAGATCTAACGGATAACAAATGTAGCAAATATTGATATACAATTCTAGAAACCTTAAAATTAATTCTGTTAGATTGAATAGGAATGTTTTAGAAATAATTATCTTCATTTCCATAATAAAATCGTTATTTTAAAATACTGAAGCTGATGTCCTATCAGCAAGATAATTAAAAGAACTAACATCTACTTCCAATACTAGCAGCCTTAAACTCAGTCATATCACCTTGCAAAAGGGTCATATAAGGCCATATAACATTTAAAAATATGTAACACCAGGTATTCGCATATCCAAAAAAAGTTATGATACTTGGTTAAGATACTTAAGCACTGACATACGTTTATTTCACTAACATGTCGTATATATAGATTCGAACATTTCAAAAATAAATGCTTACGATGTTCCTTAATTTAGTCTATGTTTAAAATATTTAAAAGAAAGCATTGACATAGACAAATTAACCATAAGATATACACATACATATATAGCTAAAGAAAAACATAAAATAGCCGCCAAAACAGTATGTAAAAAGTATGAAAAGAGAAAATTAGTTGGCATGTGCACGAATATTGGCAGTGTAAACAAGTGAGTGAACTTAAGAGAGCTGCAAAACCTTCACAACATTAGCTTAAACCGGCTTAAGATTCAACATCGGCACTGAGGTTAAGACGGTATGAGCAAATGCGAACTGTTGACCATCGCAATATTGGCAGCACACAATCAATAGTAAAATTCAATCGCCGTCGAGACATTGGGGGGTTAACACCGCAATTTCGCATATAAGCAAAACGTTTAAGTGTTAATAATCATTAATTAATTAATAAACAAATATACGCAATTGCAGACTCAGGAAATTTGTTATTTGAAAGGCTTGCAGTATGCTAAATTTACGATCTATATTAGTCATAATAGCAATCGCATGTTTAGGCATTGTTTCAGAGGCGCAGCAGAAGAAGGTTTGTAAGATATTTTAAATAAATACATTTATTTGTATATTTAAATTTATTTGATACACTAATATGCTTTATGTGCAGCTTAATGTGTTGATATTATATGAGTCGCTGTGTCCTGACAGCATACGTTTTATGGCAAAACAACTGGGACCATCATACGATCTTCTGAAAGATTACATTGATATATCTTTGATACCATTTGGAAAATCACAAGTAAAGTAATTACTCCTATTACAATACAGACATGTGATAAAAACAAATTTTATGTTGTACATAGTCACAAAACAATGGCGCTGAGTTCTATTGTCAACATGGACCTAGCGAGTGCGAGGGTAATCGTTTGCAGTCTTGTATGCTACTTCAGACGAGTGATCAAACTACACAAGTAAAGTTTGCTGTTTGCCAAATGACCGCTGAAGATAAATTAACTGGAAAATATGTAAGTAAAATAGTAAATATAATAGTAAAATAGCACATAGTTTTCATTGCATAGTTATGTGAATATATACATAAAGCACATCTAAATGCAAATCCTATATTTATAATATTATATTCAATTCCATTTTTTCTGATTTTTAAGACCTTATATTTAAAAGTTTCTTTAAAGCCAGTTCATAAAAAGTTGCTAACTTATATCGATTTCTTTAACATTATAGACTTTAACGCACTGTTTAGAAGCGGCTGGGTTTACGTTAATGTAAGTCGTTGCAATAATTTATAAGAATTAGATGACTCTGAATAGTATCATAAAAATTGAAGAACTTCTTTTATACAACAGAGAAAAGTGCAATATACCTCAAACTTTAAACTTTTATTAAACCAAAGGTTAAGCTTTGATTTTAAATAGTAACTTAACTTTTTTGAATACATTTTCTTATTATAATCCGCCACTATCGGAATTCACGCTAAACTTTTATTCCCAATTTGAATTTCGTTTGTATTTTGTGTTTATCTGACTCAAATCCGGTTATATAAACAAAAACAACAACATTTTTGGACTGATTTTTATAGCGATTGAAGCCATTAATGGCTAACAGATAAGATGAATAAATTCTTAAAACTCATTTGTCCAATTTGAAATTCACATAAGATTCATTTATTTCATATATTCATATATAAGGTCTTATTTATACCAATGCATTATTTCCTAAAGCTTCCATCACTCTCTTTCTCTCTCTCTTGAACATCTTATTTATTGACTTTATATATGTATATATATTTTTGTCGCTATCATTGGGTTGCAAAAACCTTTTACATACTTACTTATGCAACCAACATTTTCATTATAATAATCGGAAGAATCAGATCGTATTCTACTTTAAATAAACACTCTAATATTGTTAGATCTTTAAGTAAACAAGCTTCATTCGTAGAGAAGGATGACACAAAATAAATAACATTACATCTATGTTATAGTAATTTTTATTTTTTAAATATAAATCTTCAATATTCTTTACTAACTTTAATCAGATATTGAAAATATCCTTATCCCAAAGTAAGCGTACTGTACTTTAGTGTTTAAAGTACCACAAAAAGGATTAAGAAAATATAGATAAAATAGTGCTCTGCACTAAAAAAAACAATAAAATTAAGCAAAATGTGTATAAAAAAAATCTATGTAAATATTTTCAATAGTAAAACAAAATTTAGATTAAAAATATTTAAAAATATGTATACTCGTATCACGTTCTATACTATTATTAATCATTTCATTGAAAGGTGACTGTACAGTACAACACAAATGCATTAAGAGAATTATAAAAATTATATCTTTATTTGAAACATTTATTTAGCTATAAATATATATGATTATTTACAATTGCTTTTATATACAAATATATTTATATATATAATTTTTATAGTGCGCTGAAAAAGTTGGTCTTTCAAACGATATTGACGCGTGTATGCACACTGAATTGGGCACTTATCTGCAGTTAAAAGCGGAACGTGTAACACACTCTTACGCGCCTACTTTTGTACCAACAATTGTTTATGACAACGTAAGTCTATATGAACACTTAAGATCTATACTATTAAATTGCATAATATTTTGTTTTTGTTATTATTTGCACTTGTTTTTATTGCAATTAAACTTTTTTTTTACTCAACAACTTTTTTGACGCCACACATATACACACCATACACACATTACAGGTTTTCAACCAACAACTTCAGGACAGTTCACTACGCGATTTTCGTGGCACCATTTGCAATTTGTTGCAGAAGCGAGGCATTATCGGATTTCATAATCCAGCGTGCCAGTAAGATTTTGTGGAAACGACTACACTGCGCGTATTTGTTGCTTCGGTATTATTTTATTGTTACTACATAATACATTTTGCAGATTGTGATCTTGTACTGGAATAGAACACTGCATAATTATTGTGTAATCTATAGATATTATTTCAAAATAAACAAAGCAAAATAAACAAAAACTAAAAAAATAATTTTTTTATATATTTTTTATTTAGATATGATAAAGCGATTATCCTAATTCACCATTAAATACTTATCTGCTTATCTCAGTGAGCAGTCTGAGTTAGTTTTGTTTCATCTGAAAGGGTACGTGTTAATACAAATATTAAAATTACCCCTAACAGACATCTATTGCTCATTGCGATGCTCTCCCTGTTGTCATGAAAATGCGAGCTATATTATCTATGCGAGCTATTATATCTGTGTCTGACCACTATTTATTTATAACACTGACCCATTGATCTCGACTAAGGCTAATTTCAATAAGCATCCACACACGCACACTTATCATTTTATCATCTCAAACAACCCTTTTTCTCTCACCTACTAAGATTGTAATCCATGTATACGTATTGTAATTGCATCCATATTCGTTGCTACATAGTGCAGCAACAACAATCGCTGTAGTTCTGAGCAAAGAGAGGGCAAATTATTGAATAATTCCAATGAATCTGCAGATTCACTAGAACCTACTATATATTTTTCATATAGTTTTCTAATCTGAGCTGCAGGTTCCTACAGATCGCACAGATTATGCGATTAGTCGTTAACTCCTTTTTAGAGTTAAATTTTTGAAGGCACAAAAAAATGCTAATGACGGCATAAGTGCACTTTTACACTTTAGGTTACATTGGGAAGTGTATATATTATGACAACTAACCGAGCTAAGTATCTTGTACCTTATCTTGCCTCTAGCTGCAATACAATATTTACCAACTATTATCGTTAGTTCACATTTTAAACATAATTCATATATAAAAATCATATGCACAAAAAGATGCATTAATAATATTTCATTTCGGTTACTTTGTTATAAATGTAAATAACAGAGAGTCAAAGATTCGCGAAGGTATAACACTGCGACCTCAATAAATCTTAAACATAATTAAAACAAGTTTATAACCACACACTGAACATCTTAGACGGTATTAAGAGTTATTATCGCAGCCCTCTCATGGTTTATATCAAAACTGAATAATGGCAGAGAATGTGACATGAATTTTTTTCTAGACAATTAGTAAAACTATTTTGGGTGAAACGTACGAAAAAAGTACAACTCTATATACAAATAGATGAAGTTGGTCCTTCAATTTCTTATATAATAAAATCTCGGTTTCGGCTACTGGAACTGCATAAGTAGTCGCCGAGCACTTAAGAGCTCGAAATGATTCATTTACTTATGTAGCAAATGATATTTGATATATAAAACAACAACGTTATATAACCGAGCTATTTTTTATTACAACTTAAATGACTCATACTTTCTAAGAGTATTACTCACAAAGCTTTCGAAGCAAAGAGTTCATCTACAGACAGGTACTATATTGTTGTTAATTATTATACTAGTATGTATAAAAACTTAACTTTAAACAATACTAAAATCCTAAGATCTTTAAGTGCTAAAGACATCATTCTTTCGTAATAAATTTTTATGAATAAGTTTAAATACAAAAATCTCTTATTATGCATCAATATATATGTATTTATTTAATTATATTTTTATATACTTAAAAAATTACTTATATACAAATATTCATAATAAATTCATATACAAACTTCAATTATAAATATATATTCATCGGAGATTATAATTTTAAATCGCCACAAAATTCTTTTCTTGCAATTCGTATTTATAAACTTATAAATAATAAAGTAAAGCTTTTTTTAACTTATTTACTAAAATATACAAAAAAAAATATAATAAAAATATATGTATGTTGAAGGAAAATGTACATGATAAAGAGTGATGCAACAAATTTATAACTAAACAACAGCAAAGAAAATATATAAACAAAAATTAGTACAATAAAAAGTTATAAATTTATATACAATAATTAATATTATAATAATTTTGTGAACTACATGGAATTTGTACAAATTTTAATTATTAAAATAAATTAGTTTTAAATTTCATATGTAATAATAGAACAATATAACCTGACCATTAAGTTTACAATAGCATTTATATTTCATATACATATTATATATACTCGTATTATATAGTTGCCTCCAAATTTGCAATGTAATGTCATTCATTTTTTCCTACAGTCTCATGGAATATATTCAACGCACATATATCGAAATATATCGATAACATATTCATCAAACACGCAAAAGTAATTCAGGTAAATTCCAAACCAATGCATCTTGGATTTGCATAAAATAGTAATTGTCTTAATTGACACTAACTTTAAACAGAAGTTATAGTTTGTTTTTGTGTAGCACTCAGCAATCTTCGAGGCATTGGCTTTGGTGGAGGCTGTGGTTTGGTTTGACCATTACCATTTGCAGCTCCAATAGCTCTTTTGATAGCTTTTTCCTTTTCCTGAAATTCAACATAACCGGATTCATCACTACATTCAGAATCAGAGTCATTATCATTTTGTGGTTTCTGTTGTCGTCGTATACGCCGAGTACGATTTAATCCACCATTTAAATTGTCTAAACCATTCATTGATGCAGTGGGTGAATTGCCTAATTTCAGAGTAATAGAACTTGAACTACTGAACGTAGTAGCATCACTATTATTACGGCCTTTTAAACGTGATTCTAGCCTTTGGTATATTTCTTCCACCGTTATAGGTTCTTCATGGAGAACACTATTCTCTTGCAATTGTTCGACATACTGTAAAGCTGCAGGAGCTGAATGCTGCGATATTAACTGTTTATATTGTTGTTGATATTGTAAGGAAATATCATCTTGATTTGCTGTTGCTATACTCGCTGTTTCGCAACCACTCGATATGGAACCTTCATCACTGTCTGGATTAAATGGTTTTTGTTGTGTTGTACTATCCGTAGTGGAAGCATTAGTTGTTATCGAAGAGGCGTTTGATGAAATAGATGATTGCATTTGATGATGATATTGCAAAGGTGCAGATGCATTTGTTTCAATGCTGCTTTCGTCACTGCTCATTGATAAATTAGTCATTTTACGCATAGAATTGCGATGCAACATATTCAGTATGCTGGCTTGCCTAAAGTACATATCATCTGCATCTAAATAATCTTCTTCACCGTCACTGCACACACCATTACGGCGTATTCCTAAGATTTCTGGTTCAACCAAATCATTCGAGTTATCATTTGGATTAAAGTCTCCCTCAGGATCTGCGGATGGATCACTGTTTATGGTGGGCAATAAGCTTAATGGTTCTGTTTCGTCTCTTAATTCGGTTAAACTGCCCAGACTAGCACTTGTATTCTTGTGTAACTGCATGTCAAAGTATGGTAACAACTCATTTGTAAGAGAAGCATTGCTATCATAATTATTGTATTTTAACAATTTGTCAAATTCATCAGACTCATCTGAACCATAACTATGACGTTGTTCATTTACTGTTGTACTTGTTGTACTTATAGCATTAGCATTAGCATTAGCATTTGTGATAGTTGATGTGTTGATTTCTTTGGTATTTTTACAGCAACCGCTGCCATGTTCATGTTCCATCAAGTCATTATATGTCGATCTTACTTTACCTGTGCGTCTAATAGAGTGTCCACGTCGACAGCGACGGCGCCCTAATGTCATGGCTGGGTAAAGCGAATCCTTCTGACAACATGATTTCATTTCCGGTTCATTTGTCTCTTCAATCTCATCGCCATCTTCCTCACCAATAGCTTCTTCAATCGCCATCAACTTTGGTGCAGATTTGGAACGTTCCAATGGTGGCCGATAATTGTTACCACCAACACTTAAAAGTATTTTGCGACGCGGCAAACTTGGATTATCATAAGCTGCATTAGCAAGACTGAGACGAGCATTCTGCTTAAGAATTTTTTCACGTTTAAATTCACGTAGAGCGCTCTCTAAGTTTTCCTGGAGAACAAAATAAAATTGTTATTCAAAATATTATTCGTAGATCAATCTTATGTAAGATTTATTTACCTTCAGAGTATTGCATAATTCTTGCACAACTTTCTCCTTGCTGCATAGCACTGCATGACAACGTAATTCATGCTTGAGTTTGCGTCCTTCGTGCCGATATACCCAACAAAATACACGTGGATAATTTTTTGGTGCACAGCAATGTGTAATCCGATTCGCCCAATATTCTGTCAGTCCATGTTGTCTAGTGGTTGCTTTTAAGCCGGAAGCACAAACTTTAATACGCATAATAACATCTGGTTTATTGTTTTGAGTATAGTTTCGCCAAAGTGTATTCAGTTGTTTCTCAACACAACCTTCACCTAAAAGGAAAATAGATACTCTCAAATATTTGTAAAAAAAATTTATTTTCTTTGCTTACCTTTGGCCCAACCAGTAAGCACGTTGCCCAAATAAGACACCTTAAACTCTGGATCTGGTGAACTGATCTCTACGCTATGTGTGCGTTTAAACCACAATTTACCCAAACCACGTGAAATGGTACGAAAGGCTTTGGCACCCAAATCTTCATTGCGATCCTCCTGCACATGCGTTACGCTTACTAATTCATT
>NC_051847.1:116595840-116601572 GCF_002237135.1 Teleopsis dalmanni
TACCATTAAAATAGAAGTAAAGCAGTATGAAATAAGAATGTTGAGTTTCTACTTTTGTTTGGAGGTACCTAATTTGTCTTTTAAAATCAGATAGATTGACTTTTAATACAATGTGGTTTGAAAATTCGTATGAAAAAGAAATAATGGGAGGAAAAACAAAAAAGAAGATATGCAGTTTACTTAATACAGTCAAACTTTCATAACTCGAACTTTTATAACTCGAATTTTCTATAACTCGAACCAAAAACAGTGCACCAAGGTTTTAGAGAGCAAATTATATACAATTCTGCTTCCATAACTCGAACTTCTATAACTCGAATTTCTCTATATCTCGAACAAAAATTTTGTTCCGTGCCGATAGGAATATGAGTAAAGTGCATTCTACCTTCTGCTCAAAAAGTATCCGGATTTTTGTTAACTACTCCTTAAGTAATAGACCTTTTTCAAAATTTTTTTCTCGTTACGTTGGTACACTCTTTCTTGACATATGGTAGAAATTTGAGCGCCATCTGTCAATTTGTTTGTTTACAGCAGCTGTTATGTGAGACTACCTCAAGTGCATTTAGCGAATTTTACTATGGAAAATTCTTGTTGTACGCGATTTTATAATCAAACACGGCACCACTGTCATCGCTAAGGCACCATATTCGCCAGATCTGGCGCCGTGCGACTTTTTCCTGTTCCCGAAACTCAACGCTTCGTGGTAAGCGTTTTGAGTCGATTGAATCGGTAAAAGAGAATTCGCTGAAGGAACTAAAAGCCATACCTGCACGGACCTACAAAACTGGAATGAAAGATCGAGTTAACCGTTGGCATATGTGTATCGCTTCAAAAGGAGCGAGATAAAATAAATTTGGAATAAAATTTAAATTTGTGTGTTTTATTTACAAATTCCGAGTACTTTTTGAGCAGAAGGTATAAGTCGAATTTTTGTTCTAAGTAAAAATTCATTTTGCTGTTAGGGGAAATCCCTTTTTCCAAATCAAATGTTTAATTTTTTCTTTCTTATGTTGTTTCTGAATATTTTACTTTACTATAACTTCTGTGCTTTATGTGATTTCAAATAAATAATTATTTTTTTAAAAATAAAAAAATTCTCTAACTCAAAGTCTCCATAAGTCGAACCTTTTCTTTGCAAAATTGGACTTCGAGTTATGGAAGTTTGACTGTATGCTCCAAAGCTACCTTGATTTTGATCAAATAATTTAGAAGTATGTAAATATTTACGATTGGTCTTTCATATCTAATGGATTTTAATGGATGAGAGTTCAAAGTCAATCTCGTTCTCAGGAACTATACTGCGAATTTGCCGTATTTAGGCTGTTCGATGTGTCCCCCTTCGCTACGAACATTGTAATAGATTTAATATACATTAATTGACAGTAGAGTCAGCGGTAAAGACCGATTAAGAGTCATTCAAAAAAATATTTATTGTTATTTCTTTTGTGTAAATAAAAATAAAAAATTAAACTTTAAACTCATTAATTTAAATAACAAAACAAAAAAAAATAAATAAATAAATATTAAAAAAGTATAAATAAACCTGAATTTCGAAAACGATTAAGTTTAATTTAGTAATTTATTTTAGCATTTTAATTAATTCTATATACGAATTATTTTACCTCAGACGAGGTTCTAAGTAAGCGGTTAATGATTTTTACTTAGCACTTTTAAAATACGAACATTTTAGCGAACTTCTAACACATTTTTTTATTTATTTTTGTACAAATCGCTCGAAAGGAAATCACGAAAAATGTTGTTTACATTGCTTACACATTTGAAAATAATTTAGTTATGCTCATTGCAAACGTCAATGAGCAACAGTCACTTCACACGAACAACAGCTGATGCAGGTTAAAACTGTGTGTAGTTGTAGTTGTAAAAACAACTACTGTGTTTATAAATAACTAAAGGAGTAAAGAGCGTGACGCAGACAACAAAAAAAACAAAACTTTAAAGAACAAAGCTCACCAACAGTGCTTGATTGCACTGATATGGGCACAAGGGCAGGTGATACGCAAAAAAGAAGCATCGTATGTGTATGTGTGCATTGTGCAAGTTTTTTAAAAATATCAACAAACTTAAACGTGCACGAGACTTATTCACTTTGGCTTTATATTTTTTTAAAGTTATTTTCGTTGCGGCACAAGTACATTGCCGTATATGCAATAAAATTATGAAAAGGTTAACCGCTTAAAACAGACTAACAGATTAAATTTTAATTGAATTAAGATTAACACAATCACTTTTCATAGATTTTCCTATTTTATCGTTTCCTCACCTCAGGGTTATCACGAACTTTCTGAAATTCTTTCACCATTTGCTCACGCGTTGTATTGCGATAACGCATTATTCCACGCAAAATGCGCTCCATATTTGCTTAAAATGTTTCACTTAATTTTAGTTAATTATATTAATTTCTTCACTAATATTAAAAAAGTGTTAATTTGATTTAATTAAGCTATTAAAATTTGAACAAATTCTTTTATTGTATATATACATATGCACTCTTAATTGCCGCATTCAAATTCTCCGCAAACCAACGAATAAATCCCTACCGCGTCGCAACTCAAACTGGTCTAGTCAATGTACTTTTGAGGTGAGTTCACTTGAATTTGAGACTGTAAGCTCATTGAAATTAATCAAAAAGCTTGCGACAGTGTGGGGAAGTTCGTGGAATGTGGTAGAAGCAGCATAAACGATTTCAAATACTTGAATTCAAAATTTAGTGCTGTGTAAACAGCTTATACAGGGTTATCAAAACGTTTTTTAATAATTTCAATTGTTGAAAAGATTAACTTGACTTAATATTTCGCATATAAATATATTTTATGGAATATTATTCAATTACAGAAGAACACTGCGTTAAATCAAATTAAATTATTATAATAAAGATTATTCTAAGTTAATTGCATTTTTAAAAACTAAACTGGTTGATTTTGTGAAAGACTTAACAAAATTATTAAATCTAAAAAGAATTATGAATTGAAGTAGTTTTTGATCAAATGTTAACATTGTACTTAATTTCATGATGCGCACCAATAATTGAAATAATTGTTTATAAATGATCGCTTTTGGAAGCATCGTCTGGTGAGCAATTAGTAAAGACAGATCTGTATGAACTTCGATTCCTCTTTAAATAAAAATCTCGAAGTTAGGTTAAATTCTCGTTCTTATCAGCAACAAAACGCCGGAAATTTTTTCTAAATTAGTTTTATGATATCACATGATCCCAATAGGAACTTTGACCTAATTATCAACTGGCATAATGATTAATTTAGTTGAAGTCATAAATTGAAATATTTGACCTTTATTGGATCATATTATTATTTTCATCTGTCGCATTGACATTATTAAACATAATCTACCTTAGACTTTTTTCAAAAGAGCGTTATTTCTGTTATTTACAGTGATTTTTAAATTGAGTATTCGTGAAAAAATTGAATTAATGTGAGAGAATTTTCGTGCGATGGTTTATTACGACTTTCGACTTGGATTATCAAGAAAAGTGTGCATTGATCAATTTACTTACATCGCTCCATGCTTGGGTACTGTGAAACGCTAATGCAATAATAATCTTAATTGCGAACTGTGACGAAATTCGTAAAAAACTGATAATGCAATATCGTCATGCGATATGCTGTGAGATTAAGGGTATTAGAACCCTAGACATCAGTTCCACCAGCAAATATAAAATATTCTACGATCATTTAGCTGTGAGAAAGGTTTGTTCTCGTTAGATCCCCCATCAGTTGACAAAATCTCAAAAAGATGCTCGTCGATTGGTGCACACAGCACACAAATGCTCAAGAAGTACAATGGCAGTGCTTCAAACGACATATACCTATAAGATTGTAACAGGAGACGAGTCTATGGATACGAATCTATGCGTATAAGCCGGTACAGTCGACTGTATGCGTGTTTTAAGATGAACCAAATTCAACAAAAGTTGTTCGCGCTCGAAAGACCTTCAAAACATATGGTCGCTTGCTTTTTCGGGAAAGCTGATCATGTGACAACTCTATCATTACAAGAATGTAAAACGGTCAATTCCAAATGGTATACAACAAAAATAGTATAGTATAATTATTATACACATAAAAATGAATTATTTAGTATAAGTTTGTAGAATTAATTATATTACATCATATAACTTTTGTGGATATGTTTTGGTTACATACGTTCCACCCTCAACAAAAAGACGTATGTATTTTATAATTGAATATATCATAATTATAATGTACCTAACTCTATTCAAGGCAGTTTAATTGAAATTAAGTGCCAATGGACAAATTATCGTTGCTTCTAAAATTTATAAAATACTGTGGCTATCAAAACAAGTACACATAAAATAAAAACAATTAAAATATGATTTGAAACTTGTTTTCTTCAAATAAATTTTTATAAAGTGATATAAATATATATATATAGAGAATATATGCATATGTACATATGTCCCTTCATTTTTTTTTTACATTGCTTGTTTTCTTCAAGTAAATAAGCAAACATTTTCTTTCATTAATAAATTTTTACAAAAAATTGATCTGCTTAAAGCAGTAAAAATTAGCAACAATTTGCTTTGCCTAGTAAAGCCGTCATATAAACAATTGTTACAAATGTATGTTGTGATCTTACTTTCTTTAACAGAATTGTATTAATTTCTGTTAAAATCATAATAACAAAATATACGGTGTGTAGAAAATGTGGATTGTGTTCATTGGACACCTAATGTTGGTATGCTTCAACGAAAGCTCTAAAGTGTATAAGAGCGAACTGCGACATCTTATAGAATTTATTATTTTTGTTCTATGATATTTAATTTGAGAATTGTAAGACAACAACTTATATTATTTCGGAATTGACTTATTTTGTTCAATAAACTAAACACGTTAATTAAATAATTTTAAATAATTTAATAATTTTAAATAATTTAATTTTAAATAATTTTTCTGTAGGCGAAACGAATTAATTTTTATTACTTAATGTATTATATTACAATAATATATATTATGTATTTAATTTTCTCTTCAACAAAGACTGTAAGATTTATTATTTTTTCGAAATTATATATATAAGGTATAATAGGTAACGTACAGTACTATCAAAAATTTTAAACATAATCCAAATTATAAAAACCATTAACATACCTAAAATTAAAATTTAAACAGAAATTAAAAGCATACTTTTAGGGTGAGGTATAAAGTTTTTTTTTTTTTTAATAAAAAAATTCAATTTGCACATTGAGGTAATTTTACAAAATTAAAATTTTTTTGTAAATTTAAATTTTAATGAAATAATAGTTTTCATTAATTAGCTAATTTAAAGAAAACAAAAATTAAATATATTGGATGCATTCTATTACCTAACCACAGCCAAATAAATCAAAATTAGAAAAAATAAAATATTACTAATACTATTAATTCATAATTGTTTACATCATTATTTTATAAAACAAACATAAAATGAATAAGAACACGACAATATTTAGTTGAATATAACATAAGAGTTGTTTTTTTACAACTTTCAATTATATATATAGTTTTTAATGAACAATTTTTAATTTATTTATAAAACAAGTGAACTACATATTACCTTGTTTTATTTTATTTTTTATTTTTTTTTGGAATGAATATTGTGAAAAGTTGTGTATAAATGCAAATTTTTTTTTCAAATTTAATTGTGGATGACAAAATAAAAAAATAAAAAATTCCAATAGAAATAATAAAAAATTG
>NC_051847.1:116601672-116604501 GCF_002237135.1 Teleopsis dalmanni
TAGCATTGGGTGTGCGAATTGAGCGCGTTCTGAAACTAAAACGGTTCATTGAAAATCCGTTAAATTGCTTTTTTTTCTGAGGAGCGATTGTATGATTTTGCACAATGAAATTCCATTCCCGCTTTAGGTTATGGCAATAAAAAAATTAACAAACAAGAAAAAACAACACGGCTACGTTTGTAGCTAAAACTCGGTGAATGGTTTCAGTTTGAGTTGGAATCAAATTGAATTGAATTGAGTGAAGTGTTGGTTTTAATTCTATGAACATCAACTAGAACAAGAACAATAAAAACATCATCATCATCGTCATCATCATCACCAACGTCATCCACGACATCAACAACATCAACGTCATCACAGACGAAACATCATCATCAGCAATAAGTTTGCATTAACTGCATTCCGTGTATAAATACGTGAATCCCCAGTAAAGCATAAAGTGTTATGGCTTCTGCAGCGCAGAGTTCTATTTGCCTTTGTAATTGCAAATATTTATTTGGCTAAAACAAATGCCACATGATTAATAGACTTTTCGAATTCAATTCCATCGATATGGCATCATACAAACTCAACTCAACAAACTCTCCACTTTTATTTTTCTTTTTGCTGAAATCAGTGATGAAGTGTGTTTGTTGCGGAATACTTTGGATTTATTACTAGTTTGTTGTCATGTGAATGAAACATGTTAATTTTCATGATTTCTATGATATTCAATATCATATCCAAATATCAAATTTTATCAATTTAAATATTTAAATGATTTTCAATTTAATTTAAGTGTGACTGCCATTTTCAACTGTTGGTGATACGATATGATACGACACGATACGTAGGTAGGTATATGTAACATTCGTATTTCTGTCGAATTTGATTTTATTGCGATTTGAATTATTTAATGAATTAATTATATTTTACCTCATTCACTGATTACACATTTTTAAGTTTAATAAATTGTGCACAATATAACTAAAATTAGAAAATAACAGTATACGAGGGTTGCCTTTTAAGACTTAAGTCGCCTACCAATGAAAACACTATTGTTAGACAGTGAAAATGGATTTATTGTTTTTCAAGGTATTCTCCGGGTTGATTAATACATCTTGCCATTCAGTTGGATCAATTTTTTAAACAAAAACTGTTATTTCTTGTACGTATGCTGCCTTATAAGTCTTGCGTCCAGGCAACACTAAGTACGGCTATATGAATTTTGACATTTTCGTTCGAAAGTTTGACATTTTCTAGTACAAATGCCATGGTAATGTTTCAGTTTACGCACGAGTATTGTGTTCTTTTATCGATTCTAAATTGTGTTTCTGCAAAAAAATGAAAGTAAATATTGAACATTATCATAAAATAATTTTTTATGATTTTCGACGCAGATTAACCAGAAAAAAATGAACCGATCAACTTAGTTCGACATTTACTGATGAAATATCATATCCAGCGACTTTAAAACACTTGTTCAATGAGTTCGAACGATTGTTGTACCAGAAAACATCTATGCAGTGCGAAAAATTACTAAGATTGATTCGGTATCCATCCATCCATAGACATCCATAGACATTAGTCAGACGATAATTCAAGTCGTCCCATTCATTCAATTTAACATTGCTTTACATTAGAAAGACTTGTTCCCGTTGGATTCCGATAATTAGACAATCGCTCAAAAGTAAGTACATGTTGATTGGTTCCAGAAAATGCTGAAAAAATACCGCCGACGTAGCTAAAAACATATCTATTGTAATATTATGATAAGTCACGAATCATGAATATACGCCTATGAAACCAAAACAAAACAGCAATCTACTTCCATAGTGAACAGAACCCAACAAAAGTTGTTCACGGACAGAGCAAGTCCAAGTAAATGGTCGCATGTCTTTTCAGGTCATATTATAAATGTACCACTTGAACAACGTAGAACGGTTAATTATAAGTAGCACATAACTATGTTTTTGCCGGAAGGCTTCGGAGAATTGAGGAAAACCAACTTTTGAAGGAAAATCATTCTCCACGACGACACATCAGTTTAAGCAAAAGAGTTTTTGAGCACTCAAAACGTTGAATTGATGGGTTATCCGCCTTACACTGCCGACTTGGCACAAAATGACTTCTTCTTGCTTCCAAACAATAAGAAATAAATGCGTGGTGAACATTTTTTCTGTGCCCGACATTCAAAGCTTTGGTTTTGAAGATACCAACCTCGGAGTGTTAAAACTGTACATCATCAATGTGCGTATAATGCAGATAAACTGAAGATTGAAGTAGTAATGAACGAAATGACTCCATGTATAAGTGGCATTACATTGTCGGAGAGTGCCTCAATTGATAACGTGTGGCTTCAAATTAAAAATAGCTTTAAAGTTATGTATAAGGACTGTACTGGTTATCATGGAAATGAGCCGAAAAAGTGGGTATCTGCAAGTTTCTGGGACCTCATTGAACAGAAAAGACACTTTAAAACAAAAATTCTAGAGGAAATAGATTCAGATGATCACGGTGGACATCAATGTTTTTAATGTGGTTTGTAGCATTTACGTACTATTTTATTTTAAAAGCGCTGGATAGTTGCAATGTGTTTCTTGCTGGCACAACCCCAGAATGCCATAAGTTTAAGCAGACTTCAGTATTCGTTTATAGACTATTAGTTTGTTATAGATTGCCAGTTTAGAACGTCTGCCGTTGAGATGGTAAAATTTGTTTAGTTTTAGGTCAAGCTCTTCTCGTTTTTTTTTAACATGCGATTTTCAGCGCCGCTTTGATATAAATTGGAATATAGTTATAATTTCTCAAAGAGAAGATTATATGTACAGATTTTCACTTGTTTAGCTT
>NC_051847.1:116604521-116609347 GCF_002237135.1 Teleopsis dalmanni
TGTTTAGCTTGATTCGCTATTTTTTTGCCCATGAAGCAATTTGGTTGACTGTGTGCTGTAGAATAGCCATCGCGTCTTCTATATTGTTTTTGATTGCTAGAACCGCAGTATCATCTGGGTAAGTCGTGTGTATACAGGAGATTAGAGGTGGAGAACTATCGATAGTCAGCACCATTGACAGTGAGCGAGTTTTTTTCTTTCAGTCGAGTCTGGCGTTCTGAAACTACTTGTCCAGCTTTACTGAACATACGCTCGGACTTGACTGAAGTAGCGGGTACACAGAAATAGTTCATTAGTACTATTTAATAGTACTTTTATGTAGACTTGTTTATCTCCGTAATGTTTTAAGAATTACAATTTAAAATTCAACTAGGCTGAACATACGTATAATATACAATTTCCTTTTAGTCGTATTTAAAATTCAACATAAGCTTGTAATGATTCGCTTCCAAAAACATCGATTTCGTTGGGTTTCAGTAGCGTTTCATTGATGTTCATTAGGTCAATAAAATATCTGTGCATATATTAATTTAGTACCCAATATCAACCATCTTTTAAACTATTATGTGGGACCTGTGAAGCATCTCCTTTATTTACAAACAGCTTAAGTGTCAGTCTTGTTCTATCAGATTCAAAATTTCATTACCTTCTTGAGTTACTAGCCAACTAGAGCAAGGCGCATCTTAGTCATCGAATTTTCAAGAATGGAATCGAGCAAACTACTCCTGAGTCCATTGTCCGGTATTTATATTGAACAGATGTAATTGAACAGATGGGAAATTATAGAATTAAATAGAGACACGAATAGAGACATACTTTATTAACTAATTTTAATTATATATAAAAATATATAAAAATATATATTATTAATATTATAAAATTTCGTCTTTTTGAATTGATCTTGGTATAATTTCATAGCCTTTTGCAAGTCTGGCATATTCTTTTCTTGGTTTTCGAACTCAGGATTCGAGGTGACTTTTTTATCTGAATTGCTTATCTTCGCAATGCTCGGCCAAGTACTTTACTTCCACTATTTCAGAAGATATCACCACATTTTTTTTAAGATATATATTTATTTACATATATATAAATAAAACAACTTCAGCATCATTAATGTTTTCTTCGCAATGATCGATCCAGAACTCTACTTCCACTATTTTAAAAGATATTTTAACATTTTTCTCTTTAGAATTATATATAAAGAATACAAGAACATTCAAAAGAAATAAAGCAACTTACATCAAGACACGCTCTTCTATTATTCATCATCAACATCATCAATAGCTTCTTTGCAATGATCGGCCAAGAACTATACTTTTACTATTTAAGAAGATATTTTAACATTTCTTTTTTTAGGATTATATATATAGAATACAAGAACATGTTAAAGAAATAAAACAAGTTTCATCTAGATAGTCACGCTTCTCTGCTATTCTATCATTAGCAATGTTTTTGGAAAGAACAGTAACAACCAAGAGGGGCACATCTTCGTCAAATTTTCGTTTTCAGCTCAAAACATTTGCGGACAGTATAATCTCTTTTTACCAATGCTTTCCAGTTTGTTTAGCACCAAACACAAGTTCATTTAAAATTTTTAACGAAGACATAAATAAATTATTAGAAAGTGTGTGTATTACCCTTTTCCATTGGCTTTTCGAACTGGTGTTTTTGTGCGCGCCGCCGCATCTGTTTGACTGTTACACTTGATGATTCCTAATAGGTTTATTTTTGTGTTATGGTTCGCACCACCCTGTATTTATCCACTGGCATTATCTCGCTTTATCCCTACCAACAACGCTATTTATTTTTCGTGACACGACCAAATAAAAATATCCTGAATGAATTTCAAAATTAATATGTAGTATAAATGCAACAATTCGACTTTAACTTCAACTATTAAATTCAAAGAATTTAAAAAAGTTTAGGCTCCAATACAATCATTATACCAAGTTTCATCATCACAATATGATCAAATCCAAATTTAATGAAATTCTTTCACTCTTATTTATATATAAAATATGTAAGTAAGAAGTTTTGAAGTGTATATTAGGGACGTGTGCGAGTTAGGCTAAGTTGCGTTCTAAATGAGGGAAA
The DNA here is from genome assembly GCF_002237135.1 of Teleopsis dalmanni. Lineage (NCBI taxonomy): Eukaryota > Metazoa > Arthropoda > Insecta > Diptera > Diopsidae > Teleopsis > Teleopsis dalmanni. The sequence continues at coordinate 116,606,616 of NC_051847.1, forward strand.
TTCTAAGATGAGCCGATAATGTAGTGATGTGTCGACACGTGTTGATAAATGGCTAAATGTGTGCAGTGCAAAAAATCCCAAAAAATCTCCCATTTGGTTTAGCATCAACTTAGCCTAACTCGCACACGACCTAGAGAATACATTTGTATTAAAACTCGAAATTTCCTCTAAAAAACTCCAAAAACCCAAATAATATTGGAACAATAACAACGTTAATTCCCTACATTTACAGAGGGAGGTTATTGCTCCACCGAGTTGAATATGAAACGATATGGAAACGGAACAAGCTTGTAAGTAGTGGAATTGCTGTAGAGAACGCAACAAAAGTTACAGAAATCGGCCACAAATTTGACACATAAACTAATTTTTTCAAGGTTTCTTAGCCACTTTAATCAAGGGCAACACCTGTATAAATTCAAATTTTGAATTGGTTCTTTATTAAAAAATTTTAAGCTTTTATACAAAAATCTTAGCATTAAGCTAATGCTTAAAAAGGAAATGTGTTTAATTCCCACGATTTGTTATCCAATTGATCTTGAGAATTCAAGGTTAAAGGCACTAGTCGGAATTTTATGCATTACCTAAGCTTACACTATGTCTTAATGCAGTTAGTTTGGCAATCTGGTATAAGTGTTTCGTCATATACCAACTTGCCTTACAAATTTGTTGAATAAAATGTATTATCACTTATGTCATGTGTCAACTAATGTTGCACCTGTGGGAACAACAGATTTATCTGGAATATATTATTTTCAGAGATCATTAAAATAATCATATATTTAAATAAATAGAAGCAGATCTAGTGAACATACACTTTAACAAAAAGTACCCGGATTTTGTAAATAAAACACACAAATTTAAATTTTATTCCAAATTTATTTTATCTCCTTCAAAATACGCTCCTTCTGAAGCGATACACACATGCCAATGCTTAATCTAATCTTCCATACACTTTTCGTAAGCCCATGCAGGTATGGCTTTTAGTTCCTTCAGCGAATTCTCTTTTACCGATTCAATCGACTCAAAACGCTTACCATGAAGGGGCAGGAAACAGTTTCGGGAACAGGAAAAAGTCGCACGGATCCAGATCTGGCGAATATGGTGCCTGAGCGATGACAGTGGTCCGTGTTTGGTCAAAAAATCGCGTACAACAACAGCCGTGTGCGATGGAGCATTGTCGTGGTAAAGAATCCAATTGTTGACTTTCCACAAATCTGATCTTTTCTTACGGATGGACTCACGCAAATGCCGCTTAACGCCGAGGTAATATTCTTTATTGATGGTACAGCCCTCTGGCAAAAACTTTTGCGCGGTTTTTTGGATTTTGTTTCGTTTTCGAAGAGCCATTAGCTCGATTGTTGACTGGTTTCGACGTTATACTCATAAACCCATGTCTCATCACCTGTTATGATGTGTTTCGTGAATGTAGAGTCGTTTCCATGCTTAAAAATCATTTCTTCACACACGTTCTTTCGGTAAAAAAATTTTTGAAAAAGGTCTATTACTTAAGGAGTAGTTGACAAAATCCGGGTACTTTTTGAGCAGAAGGTACATATTTCACAAAATTATTTAAAAAAAAAAATTATTTCTTAAAGCTCAAGAATAAAATTAATTTAAATAAAATTACTCATATAAATGCACTCAAAGCTAGTTAACTTGGCTTCTGTACTTTCTTTTAACATAACATAATATAACTTCCTTTTAAAGTGTGATTTTTCAATTTATTCTCAACGGATCTTATTAAGTTAATATTGGTTCCCAACTGTCGAAAACCTTCGTTGTTGTTGAAGTCTCATAAGGTTCCGTTCTTGATCTTTTAATTTTCAATGTTTTTACTTCAGATATCCTTACCTATCCCTCCCCGCAACGTTAAGCCGATTTCTTTTGCCGATGATCTACGACAAGCCTACATGTCTGCGCGAGGTTAGTAATGATCTTAATTCTTACCTTAATTGCCTATTTATATTCTATAGAACTCAACCCTCAAAATTCTTGGCATATGTCTTTTTTGACAGATGTCACTACGGCTATAAATACTCTGACATAAGCCTTTGAATTTAAGGATCTGCTATCAGGCTTACTGATAAGCTCAAACACTTGAGAGTTTAATTTCGTTTTAAATTTTTAGTCGTTACTTCGAAAATGTTTTAAATGCGGTTTTTGTTTTTTGATATTTTAAACTTGGGAGTTGTTTCCACTTCTAAACATAATTTCTTCTCGCACCTTAATCACATAATCAAGAGTGACACCTACACAATCAGCTGAATGTGCAAATCAAATTGCTTTTTTACAAACAACTAATACGGAAGCTTTCTACATACTCTTTTACTATTTGGTCCGGCATCTAATCCGCTCAAATGGAATGCGCGCGAGCGTTTGAATGGAGAGTGCTTAGGGATTGCAATAACTACAAGTCCACACCTGACGGCAGACACTTTCCCAACTTTGCTATCTACAAGTCTTTTAACAACGAGCGTTTACATGATTTTTTATTTTGAGTTTTTAATGCGTTTTTAATTTTAATGAGTTTTTTACAATTTTTTTGGGAATTGTTCCAAAATTTGAATTCTCATGTATCAGCAAAATACATAGGAAAACCGACTTCGGCTTTACTTATAGTAAATAATTTGTGAAACGGGCTATGGTTTCTAGTAATTACTCGATAACAAGAGGAATTCTATTTCAAAAGTGTTGACTACTTTAATATATTTTTAAATTTACGTATATCTAAC